>NC_056737.1:631857242-632062242 GCF_019279795.1 Protopterus annectens | reverse complement strand
CAGTTAATGTAGGAATTTGTCAGTGACGTATTTGTTTATTTGTCCTGCAGATTGAGCGAATGCACTCTCCTTGTTAACATCTAGCAGGAGTTCCTTACGTTGTTTCTGGCAAGGAAAGATTCGCAGTTGTGTTGTACAGATGGACTGTGCAGATGAGAAACCTGCACCGACATGCTGACTAACTAACCAGTGAAGTGGCACTCAGCCAGACCTATTCCTGATTTAGTGCTCACTGCAAAATCTGTACTGAGATAACAAGCTTTTTTTCCTGGCACGTTCAGTGCTGAAACATTCATTAAGGAATAAATATTCACTTAATCTAAACCACATTAAAGTTGCCATAAGAGAATACAAATAAATTACAAGGCATATTCCAAGAGCTGCATTCAAATATAAAATAATAATTCTCCTGCTAATAAAGTGATACATCTTCTGCTGTGAATCTGAACCCTTAAACTGTTTGTAATCTAGTTTGTCTTTTAGGCTCTCATCTTGTAGGCCTATTGAAATGAAAAGACATTTAAGTTAGGATTTATTTCAGTGATTAAAAATAAACAGTTTACTTTAATAAAAGTATTAAACTTTGCAAATACAAAAATGTCACATGAATATTATAATACATATTAAAACATCATTAAAAATAACTACAGATCAAGACTTCAGCTTCAGTGTCATTGATTCAGTGCCACTTACTGTCCTCTTAATGTACTTAGTGCAGTATACCTAAACATGCATAGTAATCTATTACATATGCAAGCAATCTTAATCATAGGGACCTACTTCCACTGTAACCAGGCCAACAGACACAACTGCAAACCAAGCAGGTTGCACACAGTAAATGGACAACATACAGTTCAGTACAATACACATAGCAACAGTAAGCAGGATGTGAAAAATAAGACTGAGATGGGAAATTAGACAAAGAGTAGTGTGGATGCCATTTTAATCAACATTTGAATAGCTCAACATAAAGCTGCTAAAGTAGCTACGTGGTCTAAAAATGCTAAACCAGTTGCACCTGAAGGCAGGCTTGCTCACATGTTTCAACCTCTCAGAGCAAAAAATCTGGACAAAGCCAAAAATAATGGGGGACAAAGGCCCAGAAATAGGGACAGATTATAGAAATTGTTCCTGTAAACCTAGATAGTTACTAGAATAACAGATTTTGCATTATAGTCTATTTTCTAATGGACATGAAGTCTGAAACTCAAATGTCTAGCATTATTTATTATTATTTAGTGATGTCAATTTTCAGTGATTTGCCAGAATACCACAAATTTTATGAGGAACAGACCAGAAATATGAGGCAAAAATCTGGGCATTCTACAAAAATTTGGACAGTTGAGAGGTATGGGCTTGCTAAATTATGACATCAGCAAGTATATGCATTATTAGTAGTTATCTAAGTAAAATACAATAATCGGAGTACCAGCAATGACAAACAAAGTCAAGTACATTATATCTGATGCAATATTTCAGTGTTAAAACCACATTCATTTCCACATTTGGCATCGAGAAGCATTCTCTGTCTGACACATCATTGTCTAATCAGAGAGCATAATGACTGCTGGGTCTGTACCATACTTTTCAAAGCAAGGTATGGCTATACAGTAAATGCAGATGTGTTGTGTAGATGCAGTAGCACCACTCAGGCAGACAATCAGATAGAGAAAATGTTTTACAAAACACTGACATGCAGGTAGAACAGCTTATATAAAGTATTAGAATTGTGTATTTTGCACCAAAGAGCACAGATCATGCAGGTAGGAAAGCTTATATAAAGTATTAGAATTGTGTATTCTGCACTAAAGAGTACAGATTAACAGAACTAAGTGCAATTGTAAAAATATTACCCAGACGTTTTCTTAAAAAACAGTTAGCATGCAGCCTTACCTTCTGTTGCAGTCACATATCAAACAGAAAGCAAGAGAGAGAGAAAGATGGAAAGTGATACATAAGTGTTTGTTGCGTTGAGTGACAGAAACGTAATTGTATTTCCTTTTGCTCTCCTTGGATATACATTTACTGGTGAAACATCAGTATTTTGTGGTAACTTTATTTTAGTTTAAATATAATACCTTTTAACTTATTTAGTTGTTTAAGATTCAGTTGTACTTACTGCATTATCTACATTCATGCATATTTGATCTAAAAATGTGAGGAAGTGTAAAAGCCATAGTAAGTTTAGTAACATTGGGTTCATAGGTAAGTACTAGGCTATCTGCCCAAGGGCATTTATAAGCCTAGCCAGAATGTATTGGTCTCACCACCCCCTTAGATTAGTTCCCTGTGCCTCTGTCCAGCAGAACCATTAGTTCCCTGCGCCACTGTCTAGCAGATTAAACTAGTCTTTTTTGTACCTCTTTGGAAAACTGTAAATGCCTACAGCAAACCTGCTCAAAGTGCAGATATTTTCTTTATCCTTACACTTGTGACATTTCTAGCTTAAAACAAGGATGCAGTGGAAGACCGTGTTGATGCAAGTTGTAACCAGGTATGTGTAAATTTCTTGAGAACAAACTCATACATCTGTTATGTAGGTCTGTACAGATAAGGGACACTTACTGGTTTACAGGGACACTATGAGACCTGTTTAATGCATATTTTTCTGTAATCAGTTTGTGACAAACACCACTGCAACCAATATCTGATGGGCACCAATATGTGTTGTTCCTACGCTGGGACAGTAATTAAGGAGCTGGAATCCTCACCACTGACACTAGAGAGGATTGTGCACTTAGAATACAAATAGATACACTCAGTATTTCCAGATGCAGACCTCTCTGCATCAAGTACAATTTCCTTTAAGAGCACACAGGGAACACACTCAGCCCAAGGTCTGCATGTCTTTATATATTTCACCCTTCAGATCCCCAGTAAGACTCCCCACTGGTACAGCTATAGGGTTATGTCCTCAGCCGAGTGTCCAAGCCAAGTCCTCCAGCATCCTCTCTGTAAATCCAGTGCTTCGTGTCCCTGCCCCCAAGTAGCTGACACACACACACACACACACACACACACACACACACACACACACACACACACACACACACACACACACACCTAGGAAGGGCTGGCACCTGCTGTGCCCTCTTCTGCCCAGAGTTTAAGGAAGTTATCACTGCCACCAGACACTTCACAATCCGGTACTCTAAGGCTCTTAATAAAGGGTGTCCAATTATACTGTGCAATATAAATACTAATGCAAAGGGTAGTAGCTCACTAAGATGGCTAGGCCTTCTGGAGTGTCCCACACAGTGTCATCAAATAAATAAAAGTACTCTCAAAGGTTAAGTACAGTCTACAAGGATCAGCCACTGTAATAGTTTTAAATATATTTAATAATAAATAAAAAAGTACATGAAATACTGAATATATATTCACAGTAAACCACAGAGTTCAAATCACAGAAAATATTGAAAACAACATTGATGGACAGACTCTTACAATTAAAGAAAAACAATCTATAAACTAAGCTTCACTATATTTCCGACTGAGTCTAAGAGAATTTACTGTTCCCTAACAACTTACTTGGGCAAGGCAAGATGAAATACATGAGCAGTCTTTCTAGTCAGGCTCCCAAACATAATACTCTCTCCTCTGAGATTTATTTTTGTAATATCTAAAATATAATTTCCAGGAGGACTGGCAGAATGACCTCATATGGTCACCTGACTCTAGTTCCTCACATATTCTGCTTTGAAGCTGAGACAGGAATTGAACATAGACAGTTTCAATACACATCCAAATGTTTATGGCAGTGCTTGGAGGCCTCCATTCTTTTCACTGAGCTAACAAACAAAGGCTGTGTCCTAGACCCAGCATCTCCGGTTCTACTCAGCACAGTGGAGTGCCTTTTAATGATTCAACAGCTCATTTCCATTTCCATTATTTTTCTTAAAATAAGCCAGCTGGTTAACCTTTGCTGTGCCAATGTCCTCTATTAAAGCATATACATTTAATTCAGTTATCATAATACATGCACATTTGTCTTCATTTCAGCAGGGTGCACTGTTGATACATAGGTTCATAGGTTCATAGGTTCATACTAGGCTATCTGCCCAAGGGCATTTATAAGCCTAGCCCATAGTTATGTGGCTTTCGCCACCCCTTTAGTTTGAATAAAAACTATGCCTATCATTTTTCTGTGCCTCTGTCAAGCAGTGACACTGAAGTAATCCCTGGGGTATATCTGCGATCTCCCATCCATTGGTCAAGATTCCTCTTGAACAAGGCCAGCGAGGTGCTCTGCCTCACATGTACCGGGATTTTGTTCCACAGCATAGGGAGTCTCTGGGTAATGAATCTGTCCCTCCAGCACGTTCTATTTATAACCGTGTCAAGGTTTAAGTCTCCGCCCTTGTGGTTCTGAGGGATCTAGATTTTTGAGGTGAAGCATATTCATCAAATCTGGGTTTGACATGGCCTTATATGTCAGGCACAGGTCACCTCTGAGCAAGCGGTATGAGACTGAATAAAGCTGGAGTTCTTTCAGTCGGGCAGCATAAGACATATTTTGAGACCCTTTATCCTTTTGGTGAGGAACTTTTGGGGCCTTTCAAGCTGCATCAGGTGTCTGGTCAGATACATTCTGAACGGGCATTGTACTCAATCATAGGTCTAATGAGTGATGAGTACAGGGGACGATGACCTCCCTTGATCTAGATGTGAATCCCTTCATGATCAGGTGGGCGATATAGAAGGTTTTCCTAACTACTTTAGCAACATGAGTGTCAAACGAAAGACTACTGTCAACTTGGGTCCCCAGATCCCTGATGACTTTTTCTGTGCTCAGTGGATTGTCACCTATATGGTAGCTAGGGGTAACCTTGTTTTTCCCAAAGGGTATGACTATGCATTTTTTGGCGTTTAACTTCAGGCCATGGCTCTGGCACCAGTTATCCATTTCTGTGAGGCCCTTCTGGAGGATTTCTGTGTCAGATGTGTTTTCGACTATGGCGCCCAGTTTGCAGTCATCTGCAAACTTTGTCAGCCATAACCCTCCTGTGTTTGCTTGTACTTCAGAAAAGTAGATGCCGAACAAGAGTGGACCCAGGACTGAGCCCTGTGGGACACCACTTGTGACAGGCTTTGAGTCTGACATGGCTCCAGCAACTCTGACCCTGTGGGTTCTGTCGCTTAGCCAGTTTGCAACCCATCTTGTGATGTATGGGTTTACATTCAAGCTGATAAGTTTTTCAATGATACCTGAGTGGGGTATTGTGTCGAAGGCCTTTGCCAGGTCGAGGTAGGCTGTATGGACTGCCTTTCCCTCATCAATGGCCTTGGTGACTGTCTCGAAAAAGTCAACCAAGTTTAAGAGGCAGGATCTGCCTTTGACAAAGCCAAACTGGGTTGGATCCAAAGTCTGCAAGTTCCCTATGTCTTTATTTATGAGTTCCATTATGATCCTCTCCATGGCTTTGCAGATAAGGCTTGTCAAGCTAATGGGGCGGTAATTTCCAGGGTCTGTGGAGGCACCGCCCTTATGAAGTGGGACCACAGTCGCCGTGCGCCACTCCTTGGGTACGTATCCTGAGGTGAGGCTAAGATTAAACAGCTGTCCTAACTGTGGGTTTAATTCCTCGTTGAGTTCATGAAGCACACAGCCGGGGACACCATCCGGTCCCATGGATGCTGTGTTTTTGCCTTAGTGAGGGCAGTTCTCACCTGGGCGTTGGAGATGTTTGGGGGCTACAATCCTCTGGAATAGATATCTCTCCTTTTGGGGAGTTTGCACTGAACCTGTCAGCCAGTATGTTAGCAATGTGTGTAGGTTCAGTAATTTTCACATCATTTTGAACTAATTCTGAGCATATCTGGGAGTTTCCTCCTAGGTTTCTAACATAGCTAAAGAAGGCCTTATGATTGTCTTTAGAGTCCTTGGCGATTTTTCTCTCAAAATTTGCCTTGGATGATTTTATGAGAGCTCTTAGTTTTTACTTATAATGATCAAAGGTGTCTTACCTTTCAAGGATTTTGCTCTATCTTGTAGTAGCTTCCTCCTTTTGTTGTAGAGCTTGTTTATGGCTGGGGTCCACCAGACTGGACGCTTGCCTTTGGTACAGAGAGTCTTAGTTTTGTTTGGGATTGCCTGATCCATGCAGTCCTGTAGGTGCTGGTAGAAGGCATTTGTAAGTGATTCAGCGGTTTGAGTAATGTTTACCACTGGCTCAGGGGCCTTAAAGGAGACCACACTAGTTTTAGAAGTGTGAAATCGGCTTTTGAGAAGTTTTTCACTGTGGTCTTTTTTGTTTCAGGTGGGGGCGGGATGAGGACCTCCAGCGAGATTAGTTTATGATCTGATCTCACCAGTGAGGGGTATACTTCCGGTGTTGAACATTTTGATCCCATGTTCGTGATGATGAGATCAAGTATGTTTTCACCTCTTGTGGGGATGGTGACTAGTTGTTCCATGGCATTTAAGTTTATGAACTCCAGGAATCTTTGGGTTAGAGTGTTCGGGCTTGAGTAGTGTTCCCAGTCTATATTAGGGTAGTTGAAGTCACCTAGTATGATGGTGTTTGGAGATACATTTATCCCCTCCAATGTTTTCAGGAAGGCCATGTGAGGTTCCTGAGTTTGAGAGGGTGGCCTGCAACATGCTACAAATTGCAGAGCAGTCTTGCCTATGGTTAATTGCACCTGGATGGTCTCCGATGCATCGTGCGTTGCCACCAACCTTGAGGTGTGGGTGTCCTTTATGAATATGGACACCCCCCCTCCTTTCTTGGTGTTGTCCGGATTTTGGGGCCGGAACATATGATATGAGGTGAAACCTGTTAGTGCTGGGGTGCTCTCAGGATCCTTGAACCAGGTTTCTGTCACAGCACAGACATCGATGTTCTCCATATTGAGAAGGGCCTCGAGTGCGTGCATCTTGAGATTGAGACTTCTGGCATTGAGCAGCATTACCCTTAGTTTTTTTCCTTTTGGTGTTCTAGGGTGGTAGGTTTAGAATTTGAGCCTTGCCTAAAAAGGCACTATGGGGTGGCAAGAGCCTTTGCCAATATCCGGAAGCCCAGGGTGACAGGTGCAAGCCGTCCCTTGGGCAGCGTGGCTTGTCCAGCATGTCATCCCAGGCAGACAGACATTGGATCCCCTTTGAATGACACCAGAATTTAAGCCAATTATTAAAGCTGATCATCTTATCACTGTATTGTGGCATCATTCTAGGTGAAGGTAGGATACTGCTCAAGGTCAGGGTCATACCTGCCTGGGCTACATAATCAGAGAGCTCCTCGGCGTCCCTTTTCATGTAGTCCAAGGAGGTACGTCTCAGGTCGTTGACACCAGCGTGGACAATGACTGAGTCGTACTTGTACCTGCTGTTGAGAGACCTGAGTGCTTGCATTATGTGGCGGATTCTAGCGCCCGACAGGCAGCTTACTGTGACCTTCTCCTTACTCAGTCTGGTGAGCGGACGCCAGTGTGTCTGACTATGGAATCACCAATGACAAGCATGTCTGGCATTTTGTTTGGCCTTAAGGGCTGTGACTGTTTGACACTCTGACTGTGTGGTCTATGTGTTGCATGTGTTGGGTCGTGAGGTGGTAGTTGTTTGGGTGTCTGCTTTGGTGGCCTCTGCTGTTTTGGTAAATTTTGATCAGAGCCTCCAGTATGTCTTTGTGTGAGTATGTGTATGATTTGAAGTTGTGATGGTACCATGTGTGACTGGGTATGTATTGTGTGTGGTTGCCTTCTCCTCCTGTCTGGTCTTGCCAGTCCTATGTTGAGAGAGCTCAGCCTCCAGTTTGGCCGTATAGTTGCATCTCTCGCATGTATTTGTGTTTTGTGGGAGAAGGAGAGGATTGTCTGTGTACATGAGGCAATTGTAACATTGCCTCAATATTCCCAAGTTCACCAGTTGAGCTGGAGAGGACACTAGCAACTGATCCCTCAACATACTAGAAGTAGTAGATAAAGAACTTTCAAAGGACTCCGGGGGAAGTGGGTTTTAGGCTGGTGGGGTACTATCTATAATAAGAGTGCTTTATCAAGGTGCAAGTACTGTAGGAGTAAGTGCTAGGCTTTACAGATAGAGAATAGTCTACTTGGGAATCAAGTAGAGATGAACTTTTCAGTTGATATACATTTTAACACAATTAACACAAGCAGAGCTCACAAATACATTTTCAGCACAAGCATCTGTACAAATCAGCTTGATATACAAATGACATATAATTATTTATAAACTTCCAGCTAGCTGTGCTGGCACAAGTCTTACATCCACTGCCCTACTTCTCCCTGGCATGGCTGGCAATACCTCCTATCATCACACTTTTGTTTTGGATTTTGCTGTTTAGAACAGAATAAGAAAACAAAGGCATTATTCAGCTATCCAATGGTTTGGGAATGTATTTTAAAACAAGGATGCTGAACAAAGCTGTTGTTATTTACTGAATTTTTAATTAAGGTTTGATGTGTATATTCCAAGAAATCAAGAGAATGCATACATACATCTTCTGTTTTACCCATTACTGCTTTGTCCTGGTAACTGTTAATACAAAGATAAATTAAAAAATGTGTTTTTTTCTCAGACAAACTCAAGTTGGCATGTTACTATATACTCTTTTCTAACTGTTTCTTGTTAATTCTCCTTTTTCGTAGCTGTCCTGCAACTGCTTAACCCGGGTTTATATCAGATGATAGAAAGCTGAGAACATCGAAGCTCCAAACCTCGACATGACAACCTCAAAACCTGAAAAGATCGAACGTAAAAAAAAAAAAAAGTACACACCCAAAACAACACAAAAAATGCTCTATGCAGGGGGGCAAGTCCCCCTGCACCCCCCCACAACCCCGCTACTTAAATATACCAACTCCGAGATCACATTACAGTGCAGTAAAGGGAAATCTTCCCTTCCCACACTCTATGGTGATCTCCGCTTTAAGCTTCAATGTTTTCCGGTTTCAAGGTTTACAGTTCAAGGTTTGGAACTTCGGTATTCTCAGCTTTCGAGTTTGTGATATACACCCGCTTAACCCTGCTGACACTACAGAAATTCTTAAATGATTAGCTGTTCTTTGGATGATAATTTATAAAAACTGGGGATTAGTGGAAAGTGTGTTTTTTATATTCTACAAGGATAGATGTAAGAGTGCCAGCAATGATGTTTAGATCTTCCATGGCTAGGATGTAAGCTCAGGAGTCAGATAAGCGAGGACTAAGTAGGCTTTGGGTGTTTTGTTGTGCTCATTGGCAGAATCATTAACAAGTTAAATATTTGTTTCTTGCTGATTTGTGGAAGTAGATAAAAATACACACTTTTCAGCAGAGCTGTGAGCAGGGTTAGGGTGAATCAGTGTAGCAAGTTATACATTTTATGGCTATAGTTCTATATTAGTAGTTTAATGTTGCTGCTAAAGCTGAAGAAATTGTTAAAAACAGTAAGTGGACTTGACAGATGGTACATGGTGTGAAATGAATGATCAGTAATCTTATAGCTCCCCTTCCAAGAGACTCTAGGATTGGATATGGAGAAAGACTATTTCTGTATACCAAATAAGGTCTTGTTTCACTACAATATTTTTACATGGTTCCATGAATCATGAATGCAATACTTTTTTCCTGTGAAACAGATTTCTTCCAAGAAGTCAATAAGGAATCTAAAAGTTTCAAGCATTGCTGTGCTTTAGACATTAATTACAGCTCAGCTTTGTTCCTACTGTCCTGGTTTTTATTGGGTGATATCAGTCACTCTGTGATTATTTAAGGTATTGCCAGCTATGCCATGAGAAGTAGGGCAGTGGATGTGTAACATATGCCAGCATTGCTAGCTAGAGTTTTGTAAAGAATTATATGTCATTTGTATATCAAGCTGATTTGTACAGATGCTTATGTTGAAAAAATTTACTTGTAAAGCTGCTTGTGTTAAAAATGTACCAACAGTGGGTCCTGCTGGACAGAAAATAAATATACCTATATGTCAGACTGTATTGTAACTGTTGAAATTAATATATTGTAACAGAACAGATGATTCTGGAAGAGAAGAGGTTAATCTCTCTCCAACTAACTTTGAACAATAGTCTGAAATTAAATTACCTGGTTTAGGCCATAAAGATTGTATCTTACAGTTCTGATTGCAGCCAGAGACAAAATGTCTGTGAAAACCAGGACTTGGAATCCTTCTGTATTGTGAACTAATTGCTACCATGGAAGGGTGGATGTTTTTGAAATTTTTTTTAACTTCCAAATGCTATAACACATCTTAGCAAAGCTCTATTTGTGTGTATGGTAACACATATATGCAATATTCTGGCTCACTTTCTAATAAAGGGGTAGTATGGGAACTAGAAGTCAGATGACCAGATGTATGTGATGTCATTCTGTAATCCAGCACTGAAATGATGTTTTAATATTAGATGAGACAGAAGTCTCAGGGCATTGTGTTGCTGGGAACTTGACAACAAAGACCACAATCCACTTCATCTTGCCTTGCTCTAGTAAGTGAACTAGAGAACAGTAATTATTTAATCAGTTATGAAAATATACTGAGATTAGTTAAGTGCTGTTTTTCTATATCTGTGTGAACCTTTCCATCTGTGTTATTTTTACTACTTTCTGTGATTGAAACGTTGGTGTTTATTGTAAATAGATATTTAGTATTTTCATGTTCTTTTATTATTTATTAATAAATATATTTAAACTTTTTCATTGTGGCTGGTCTTTTAGAGAATATTTTAACCTCTGAGAATACTTATATTTATTTGGTGATGCTGTGGCTGCTCCTGAAAGCCTTGCTGTTTGCTCAACATCACCATCAGTATTAGTATTAATTTCACTCAGTATAATTGGATACTCTTGTAAGAACCTTACAGTAGCTGGCTTTGGAGTGTTCTGGTGGCAGTATCTATATTATAGTCTGGGCAGAGGGGTCATAGCTGATAAATCTGTACCAGCCTTTCCCAGGTGTGTGTGTGTGTGTGTGTGTGTGTGTGTGTGTGTGTGTGTGTGTGTGTGTGTGTGTGTGTGTGAAAATCAAATCTCAAAGAGTGTGTGGGTCAGTTACTTGGAGCAAGGACACCAAGCACTGGTTTCACAGAGAGGGTGGTGGAGGACTTGGCTTGGAACACTCTGATGAGGACTCAACTCTACAGCTGTGTCAGTGGGGAGTCTGATTTGCAGGCCTGGAGAGAGAGAGGGAAACCCAGCCCCAGGACTGAGTGTGCTCCCTGAATGCTGTTAAGGGAAAATGTGCTTGGTACAGACATCTGCATCTGGAAATACTGTGTGTATCTATTTTTGTTCCAAGTGGCCATCCCTTACCTGTGTCAGTAGTGAGGATTGAGGCTGCTTGATTATTGGCTCAGAGAAGGGATGTCACAACCTCTAACTCCATTACATGAGATCAGGTGAAAGGATGTTATCCAGCCATGCTTACCGTGAGCAATTCAAGATCTCTGAGACACATTTGTGTCCCTCCAGCATCTTTTGTTTATGTCATAGACAAGGTTTAGATCCTTAGATCATTTATTTATATTGCTGTTTGTTTTGCAAATGTGTAGCAAATCCATCAGGGATGAATTGGGAATGCCTTGTAGGTTAGGCAGAGATCACTCCTCAGTAGTCTGTAGCAGACCAAGTACAGGGACAGGGTGTTGATGGTGTCAAAGAGTGCTTTTTTGTTCTCTTTACCACTTTCTCACTTTCTCTTTTTCTGTTAAGTCTTACACTCTATCATCCACAGATATTATCTTACCAATCCTTGTATTGGAGTGATACCCTCTTTTGATGTTTTTCTATTCACCTGGGTAATTGATTGCACTGCAGTATCCATATATACCCTTAAAAATGAAATATACCCTTGCATATGATGTATATTTATAAAATAATACAAGCTACTTTTATTTTATTTAGCTGTTTGCAAATGTACACTTATATAATATTTCTTTACAACTTTCTTGACAGTGCAGCTATTCAGTTGTACTGTTACTTGTGTTTTTTTTTCTGCCCCTTGGCCTGCATTGTGGATGAGAGGGTCTTTAGGCCAGCCCACTTAAATGGTTAACAAATGTATAGATAGACAGATAGATTAGACATATAGATAGATAGCTAGATGGATAGATAGATAGATAGATAGATAGATAGATAGATAGATAGATAGATAGATAGATAGATAGATAGATAAACAAAGTGTTTCCCCTGCACTTATTTGCATGTAGTGTTTTGAGTTACTGCCCTCTTAGTCTCTGGAAACAGTGGCAATATTCATTGTTCACCAAATTATTCTGATTTGTGCTAACTGTAAGGTGATAAAAAGCTTTCCACTGGACATTTAAGTATTCTTGCTTGCAAGGTAGGCAGTTTATGAGCTTTTTCTTAGGCAGGAATTCTAAGTAGTACAAAGAAACCTCCAGACCTTCCCCCACACTCTTGGTTAGGTGCTAAAGCTCATCTGCTGAGATACCAGATGACTAGAGGCCTCTGAGCCTCCTAAAAACATAATTTGCTGGTTTTCTTGAGTATTTTTAATATTTATTGCTTATTCTTAATATTTATTGCACATTTTATTGTCTGCTCCCTACTTTTTACTTTATTTTATTACTATTAATGAATCTGTACTGTTGTACTGCAACTGTTTGCCTTAATGGGCCTGTTAAAATCACTTTTTGTTACTGTTTTCACTGTTTGCAAAGCTTTTTGCAATTTTTGTTGTTTGTAAAGTACTTACTGGAAATTTTCTCTGTTTGTAAAGTATCTGCTTGTTATGATTTCCCCCCAAGGAGTGTATTATGTAACTGAATTGTTTTAAAATCATTCTTTAGAGTCCCCTTGCTTTTCTGCTGTTTCAAACATTTATTTAGTGTCTTACTGCTGTTTTTCTCCTATGATAAATATTTCTTTAGTGTTTTCAGCCTAAAATAGTATAGCTAGTAGCTGTAGCATAGTCAAGATACAGGTTTGCTGCTTCTGGGTCTGTTTGTTTGAAGTGGCTGTTTGTTCTGAGCACATTTTCCAGGCCATCTTGGATTGGAAAGGCCCATTCTGTACTCTAGTGAGAGGATTGTGCTGATTGGCACCTGGCTGGTAAAGGTTAGCTGGTCTAAGGTTTGGATTAAGCACCTCATTGGTTCTTCTGAGCTTTTTTTAAACTTTTTTTGTAGGTTTTAACTGTCTGGTATTTAAACCCCACCCCTGAGTGGGTTTATGCACGTTCATACCAAGCTGAACTGAGGAAGGCTACCAGGCACAACTCTATGTAGAGTTACTAGACTATTAGAGGCCTCTGAGCTTCCTAAAAACCATAACTTGCCTGTTTTCTTGATTATTTTTACTTTTCATTGCTTATTTTTACTATTTATTCCACTTTTTATTGTCTGCTGCCTACATTTTACTGTATTTTAATACTATACATGAATACGCACTGTTCTACTGTAATTGTCTGCCTTACTGGGCCTGTTAAATCACTTTTTTGTTATTGTTTTCACTGTTTGCAACGCTTTTGCTATTTTCACTGTTTGTAAAGTATTTGCTGCAAATTTTCTCTTTTTGTAAAGCACCTGTTTGTTCTGATCCCCCCCCCCCAGGAGTGTGTTATATAGTAGAATTATTTGCAGTTAAAAGCATTCTTTAGAGTCTCCTTGCTCTTTTTTTGCTGTTTCAAACATTTATTTAGTATCTCACTGCTGTTTGTCTGCTGTGGTAAACATTTTTTTAGTGTTTTCTGCCTAAAATAGTGTAGCTAGTAGCTGTAGCATAGCCCAGATACAGGTTTGCTGCATCTGGGCCTATTTATTTGCAGTAGCTGTTTGCTCTGAGCACATTTTTCAGGCTATCTTGGATTGGAAAGGGCCCTTCTGCACTCTAGTGAGGGGATTGTGCTGATTGGCACCTGGCTGGTAAAGTTTGCCTGATCTAGGGCTTGGAATAAGCACCTCATTGGTTCTTCTGAGCTTTTTTTTTTAGTTTGTTTTAGGTTTTAACCTTCTGGTATTTAAGCCCCACCTTTGAGTGGGTTTCTGCTTGTCTGCATATCGTTCAGCACCATGCACTATGCACAGTTGTGCCCAATAGCTGGACAGATAATTTTGACAATTTTCCCTTAGATGCAGTTGTATTCCATTAGCATAGTCCTCATTTTTAGCCCATTTTCTGGCAAAGAGGCATTACTAGTGAAACTGTGTAAGCATTCATTGTGATAACAGCCTGAAGAGTTTTTCTGAGGCCCTGCTCTACTGACTAGTTTAGCACTAAGCCTAGCCTCTGAGGTACTAACACACCTTGCTATTTAGTTATTCCTACATGTGACCCCTTTTCCTGCCATATTTCTGTTTCTGAGTATATAAATTTTCCTAACACTATGAATGGACAACTTACCATAATTTCTCCCACCAGCTTGGTCGACATGGGCATCCTGAGGCACTGTAGCAATTGCCTCATTTACACAGGCAACCCCCTACCTGTAGTTCACACAAACTCAACATGTGAGAGATGGAACTATATTAAAACATTGAATCCATGCTCTCTCACACATCAGTCAGTACATCTGACACTTTGCAGGTAGTCAGCATGCACACCTCACCACCTACTCCACCCAAACTCACATCACACATACCTACCTATATGGAGGTCCTTACCAGAAACTTACCTAAGCATCAGAGACCTCCCAAACACAAACGCAAGGACTCTACACATAATAATTCCTCTGCAGAACATAATAAACACAACATCTCATGCACCAGTCAAGTCCATAAGGCTAAACACTAAACTTAACATATTTGTTATAGATGACCCCATCATGAGACACTCAGATGTCCCTCTCACCAGGCTGAATAAGGAAAAAGGTCATGGTCAGCTGTCTGTCAGGTGCCAGGATCCGCCATATCACACATGCACTCAAGTCTCTCAACAACATATACTGTTATGACTCTGCTATAGTCCATGTTGGTGTGAATAACTTGAGATGTACCTCTTTGGACTATATGAAGAGAGGTATGACTGAGCTGTTGGACTGTGCATTTCGGGGAGGTGTGTCCCTAGTCTTAAGCAGCATTTTACCTTCACCTAGAATGATGGCTCAATACAAACAGAAAATGATTGACTTCAATAATTGGCTTAGTTTTTTATATCATTCTAAGGGGATCCAGTATCTGTCAGCCTGGGATGACATGATCGACAGATCTCGATGCTTTGCCAGAAATGGTCTTCATCTGTCACCCTCTGAGACGTCAGCTACTGGCTAAGGTTGAGGTTGCTTTTGTGTGGTATTTTTATGTCTGCCGTTTTGTTTTTTTGACACTACATTAAAAAGGCATTGTGGGGGTGTGAAGAGCCTTAGCAAAAAAAATGTATTATCATCCTTTTCGGTAAGAGCGATGCTCCTGAAAATTACCACATCAATGGCAATACCCTAAGTACGCACTCAGTGGTGAGTGATCTGGGCACTCAGGTTGACAGCAACCTTGCCTTTGATCACCATGTTTCCACAGTGGTAAGAAGGGCATTCTATATGGCTCATCTCATAAGTAAGGACATTGCCTTGAGAAAAGGAGAAGTTATCACCTCCCTGTACTCCACTCATTAGGCCAATAATTGAGTACAATGACCCTTTTCGTATGTACCTTTCAAAGCACCTGCAGCAATTGGAGAGACTACAAAGATTCCTCACAAGGAAAATTCAAGGTCTTCAGCAGCTATGTGGATTGGCTGAAATCGCTGTCAGTTTATTGCATTTCATACAGACTACTCAGAAGAAATCTCTGCCTTGCATATAGGGTGATCTCTGACCTTGGTTTATTGTAAATGCTGCACATCCACAAGTCAAATGGTACATGGGTTACTCGCTCTAAGGACCTAAACCTGGTATGTGACATCAATAGAACCTGCTGTATGGACAGATTTGTCTCCCAGAGGTTACAACATCTTTGGAATAGACTCCCACTTCATGTCAAACAGAGCAATTCACTGGCCCTCTTCAAATACAGTCTGGATGATTGGATGGGTAACAATAAATTCACACCAGGAGTTCCACCTGTGTCCCTCTTGGACACGGGCAATAGGTGCTGATTGTATTAACAAGGGTAAATTTGACTAGACTTGTAAGGGCCCACTGGCTATTATCCTAGTAACTTCCTATGGTCCTGTGATCCTATGATCTGTGACTGACAGTAGTCACTTCACATACCTATTAGTAAGGCAGATGAAAGATATTTGCAGTATTACATACCATCTTTCATTTTCTAGAGTTACAAGAATAAAATCAATACTTCACTTGCCAAAAATCAATACTTCAATTACCAGCTTGTTTACATAGTGCTACAGTACAAAGGTCAAAGGTCATGAGGAAGGACACTCATTTTATGAAGCTATAAGTGTATACTGCAGAAATAAAATGGAGATGATGAGACTGTTGTAGAGTGTGAAATGATTACTTCTAATTGCCAGCCATCTAGCTATTGTATTGATAATCTGAGAAGAGATTATTTTGAAGAAAGATGCATAAGTGTATTTTTTGTTTCTACATGGGCAGCTGAAAAGAATATTTAGAGGGTAACACCATTTCAAATGTACATCACCAAATCTTATTTGCCTCTTCTACTTAAGCTACATACCTTGCAATCTTGTTCTATCATTCGCATATTTGTGGGGTTTTTAGCTTTGAGTTTAGTATCAATATCAGCAGGTTAAGGGCACCCTAGAGCAGCAGGTCTAGTAACTAAATACTGTCATATTGACACAAAAAATGCTACAAAATTAGTATATATTGTTTGGAGCTGTTGAAACAGGGTTCCTATCATGAAATCGAACAGGCTGAAGAGCGAACAGCTGTAACATTGGAAATGGCGTTCATCGATGTGTTTTTTGTGAGATCGCGGTACAATGAAGATCGGGAAATTTGCCCTTTCCACCCTGTAGTGCGATCTCGGCATTAATATATATAATTAGCGGGAGTGCTGCGCAGCTTCAAAATATGGCATTTTCAATGTTTAAGCCATTCACTCCCTGGTCTTTTCGACCTCGTAATTTAGATCTGTTGAAATATAATCATACAGCTATAGATCTGAATGTTCACTGTATTTCTTCTCTGTGCAAGCTGTGATCGTGTTGTCTTTTTTAATAAAATGAATGAAATACAGGTAAACTGCATTACAAATGGATGCAAAACTGTTAGGATTTAAGAGAAATTTGAAACAAATTGTATATATTGTGAAAAAAAAACTGTTACAGGTATTCCAGCTCCCTCTTACAGATGCAGCAGTTCTATTATTGCTGAATCTGGATCAGTTTACCATAACTGACCTTTCTTTTGCCTGATAGAAGTGTCTGAGTAACATTCTTTGAGCATGTCTGGATGTCTGTTATTATAATGAACAAATGAAACAGTAGGATTTTTAATATACATAGACCCTGAAGCAAGAACCAGCTTGTCTTTTATAACACGGTTAGTTTATCAGTGTTCAACAGAATTTGTTGCAAAATGAAACTATGGAAGTCATGGACAGGCCTAGAAGCATCTGATCATTTAACTATTATTTGTAGCCTGATCATGTAAGAACAGAGGACCGCCAAGCACCTAAGCCTATGGCTAGCATGCTGTTCATTCACACCATGTAGGAAACCAATCAGAAATAATCAGTTGTTTTTTATTTCCACCATAGTATTTATTTGTTTCATTTGCACAATGCTTTGTATTTGTTGTGCAATGTAGCTTTAATTTTGTACCAGCTTGCCTAATTAGTAATTCTGCCAGATGGAAGCATTCATAGATATAAATAGTGCTCAATATGAGGCAGAGATTAGTGTTATGAAACAGTAATCAATGCCAAGCTTGAACTCCTACAGGATCTGTAGGGTTATTCTTGGCTTCAGGATAAATCAGGACTCCAAGAAATATAGCTGGTTCGCTTTAACTGTCCATTCTTGCCCTAGTTTATATATTCCATGTTTAGGCCATGAAAGTAAGAATGCTAACATATTTACAAATGGACTGAATGTATCTCTCAAATTTTCAAGACTGTTCAGTAACTCAGATTTCATTGATTTCAAATGATCTTCACTTAGGTAGTCACTAATAAAATTAAGATGTTGTTGCATTGGAAAAGATCATGTTAAGAAAGTCAGTCTGGTATTCTAGCATTTATCATTAATCCATGACTGGATATGAGTAATGCTGGATTTTCCCAAAGCTGGTGTGGTTTGATCATGGGGGTAAAGCCTGAGTGGTTAAACAAAGCCAGCCTTGGGTAAATCCAGCATTACCCACAGCCAGGAGTGGATTTTTGCTATTATATAATAATATTATTTAAGAAAAAAAATGTCTTGTCTTTTCGAAATAATGCCATTGTATAAATGGACTTTGGTGTTTTCTGTCAGTTTGTGGGAGGCTGGAGCATGGAAGGTATGAGCCAAGCATGCTCTAAGTCTGTTCTTGTTATGGAGAATGGGACAAAAATACATGACATAATCCAGGGACTTTCTGCAAAACCAGAAACAATTGAGAGGTATGTGTTTTTGAAAAATGTTAACAGTTTCATAAAGTGAAACTGTACTTATATTAGAGAAATGGATATGTCTCAACTGACAATGATTTTGCAGTTTTTTTCTCATGTTTTTTTTTGCCTTTTTCCTTTCTCCTACTGTTTAATGTTTATGGTTGTGTCATTTTGACGAAGATATTGATTTTGTTGCCAGAATGAGGAGGTGCACAAAATAATTTTACAAGTTGCAGTGCAAAAATATGAGGAAAATCACGGATGGTCTGTGAAACTGTGGACAGTTGCAAAGTGTTTATTAGCAGTACAAAGGATCATATTGCCAGTAAGAATACATCTGAACTATACAGGGTTTTACAGAGCAGCCACAATTTATACTTTTTTATTTCTTTTCCTAGAGTATAAAATAGTGTATTTTACTCACTGGAAGCATATTTCAATAGAAAGATGGATGCTCAAGAAGAGTTTAGTGGACAGACTTGTTTCTATTGGAATATGCTTGTTTTACAATGGGCATGATGATTGGACTGTCTGTAATCATTGTTTCTGAATAACAATGAACATTTATTGTATAATAGGTATTTTTTAATTATACTGCATATTACTTAGTACTAATGACATGAAGACCCTTGTTTTGTTATTAGCTCTGGATTGCTGGCACTGCCCTTTAAGGCAAAGTCTCCCAGGTTTAAAGTTTGCAATGTAGGGTTGGACATCTGCTTGAGAACAATGAGCCCTGCTGAGCCATTAGAACTATTTGTGAGGCACTGTCCTTTCAAGACACGTCAGCACTGATGAAGAATTCTGAAACATTTTAATCAAATATTTTGTTATGACCACATTTTGACAACACAGTAAGACTTAGGGGCAGATCTAGATACTTGTTCAGAACAGTAGCCATAAATTAGAGTAGCTACATTCTATATCCCTAAAGCTCAAAGGTCACACTGACATGAGCTAACAATAATTTCTCCATTGCATAGACACCTGCCTACTGCTTGACTGCTTTCACAGATACTATTATCAGAAGCATGGTCCATGTAGGATTACTGGGTTTGCCTATCGATTTTACTTTTCAAACAAAATGTAATTTCATAGAATGGCAAAGTAAAATCCATTTGACAGCATGTTAAATTTCCATAACAAACCCTACTGTGTTCAGATATTTTTCAGACTAACCTCATCACATTACTCTCTAATGGTTTAAAGAAATGTAAAATCCCTTGAAACACCCAACTAAATTACAAGAAAGGTATTTTATTTTATTTATCCTATGAGCATATTAATTTTACCGACATAAAATAGTCCACATTAAAAAATCACCGTCTATATTACCTCAAGTGTAGCACATGGTATTGATGAAATGATTTTCAAGGTTGTTTCCCCGTTGCTGACTGTAACACTGGGCTGTCACTTTACAGCAGTGTCTAGCCGTCTGTATATATTCCTCCATAAGAGTTCCAGCTAGTTAGCAGAAAACATTCATGTTTGCCTGGCTCTTCATAATAATGTACTTAGAATGGATTATTTTGCTATAATGGTTGTGACGCCCCTGCACTGGCCCAGTAATCAAGGAGCCCCAATCCTCACCACTGGCAACAGTGGGGAATGTACACACTGGGAGGATGACAAGTACACACACAGTAAAGTGAAGTTTCCCTAAAGAACACACAGAGATCACAGTCAGTCTAGGGCTGGTTTCTCCCTCTTTCTCCAGATCCCCAGTAAGACTCCACAATGGCACAGCTATATGGTTGAGATCTCAGCTGAGTGGCCAAACCAAGATCTCCAGTACCCTCTCTGTCCAACCAGTGCTTCTTATCCCTGCCCAAGTAGCTGACACACACACACACACACACACACACACACACACACACACACACACACACACACACACACTCTTTGAGGTTTGATTTATATACAAACACACACACACACACACCCACACACACACACTCCTGGGAAAGGCTGGCACAGGTTTACTTGCTATGCCCCCTTCTGTCCAGACTATAAGACTGCCACCAGCCACTCTTTATCAGCTACTTTAAGGCCCTTAACTAAGAGTGTCCAATCCTATTGTGTAATGTTGCTATTAATCCAAGTGGTAGTTTGACAAAGCACAAGGCTATTTAGGGGTGGCCTGTACAGTGTCACCAAATAGATATGCAAGTACTCTAAGAGCGTAAATATGTCTCTAAACAGACCAGCCACAATTGAAAGGTTTAAATATATTTAATAACAAATAATAAAAGAACAAAACAATACTCCGTAAGTAATCACTTACATCATAGGTTCATAGGTTCATACTAGGCTATCTGCCCTAGGGCATTTATAAGCCTAGCCAGAGTGTGTTTGGCTTTCGCCAGCCATTTTAAATGAATTTTGCTATGCCCTTTTTCAAGGTTAGTATACTGTGCCTCTGTCTAACAGTGACACAGAAGTGATACCCGGGGTAAACCTACGATCTCCCATCCACTCATCAAGATTCCTCTTGAAGAGAGTCAATGAGGGACTCTGCCTAACCTGGACTGGGATTTTATTCCAGAGTGAAGGGAGCCTCTGGGTTATGAATCTGTCCCTCCAGCATGTCCTATTTATTTCAGTGATGAGGTTCAAGTCTCTCAAGCGCGTAGCTCGATGGGATTTGGATTTTCTGAGGTGCAGCATGTCCATTAATTCCGGGTTGGACATGGCTTTATACGTCAGGCACAGATCGCCTCTGAGCAGGCGGTATGCCACTGAGTAGAGCTGGAGTTTCTTTAAACAGGCAGCATATGGCATCTGTTTGAGCCCTTTGATCCTCTTGGTGAGGTACTTTTGGGGTCTTTCCAGTTACTGCAGGTGTCTGGTAAGGTACATCCTAAAAGGGGCATTGTACTCAATTATGGGCCTGATGAGGGATGAGTAAAATGGCACGATGACCTCCCCTGGTCTAGATGTGAATCCCATCATGATTAGGTGGGCTGTATAAAATGTTTTTCTAACCACTTTGGCCACGTGGTTTTCAAATGAGAGATTGCAATCAACTCGGGTCCCCAGGTCCCTAATTACTTCTTCCGCACTTAATGGATTACCACCAATGGGGTAATTTGTGGGCACTTTATTTTTGCCAAAGGGGATGACTATACACTTTTTGGCGTTTAGCTTGAGGTCATGGCTCTGGCACCAGTTGTCTGTTTCTATGAGGCCCTTTTGTACGATACTTGTGTCGTCTGGAGAGTCAATTATGGCGTCTAGTTTGCAGTCATCTGCGAACTTGGTCAGCCACAGTCGTTCCGTGTTGGCCTGTACCTCCGAGAAATATATACCGAACAAGAGAGGTCCCAGGACTGAGCCTTGTGGGATGCCACTTGTAACTGGTTTGGAGTCTGACATGGCTCCAGCAATTCTAACCATGTGGGTTGTGTCCTTGAGCCAGTTTGCAACACATCTAGTGACATAGGGGTTTATATTTAAGCTGGTGAGCTTATCTATAATGCCCAAGTGGGGTATTGTATCAAAGGCTTTTGCGAGGTCCAGGTAGGCTGTGTGGACCACCTTCCCCTCATCAATGGCCTTGGTGACTGTTTCAAAGAAATCAACCAAGTTTAAGAGGCAGGATCTGCCCTTAACAAAGCCGAACTGGGTAGGATCCAGTGTCTGTAGGTCCCCAATATCTTTATTTATGAGGTCCATGATGATCCTTTCCATAGCTTTGCAGACCAAGCTAGTCAGGCTTATGGGGCGATAGTTTCCAGGATCCATTGAGGCACCACCTTTGTGGAGAGGGACCACTGTTGCTGTACGCCACTCTTTGGGTACATATCCTGTAGTAAGGCTGAGATTGAACAGCAGTTTTATGTTTGGGTTTAGCTCTTCTTGGAGTTCATGTAGGACGCAGCCTGGGACACCGTCTGGTCCCATTGATGCTGTATTTTTTGCTTTGGAGAGGGCAGCTCTTACCTGAGCATCTGAGATGTCAGGGGGGTAGCACTCTGCTGGGATAGATATTTGCCCTTTTGGTGGGGGGGGGAGATGTTTTCGCTGAACCTGTCAGCTAGGATGTTGGCAATGTCTGTGGGTTCGGTGTATTTTTTGTCATTTTGGACTAATTCTGAGCATATCTGGGAATTCCCACCCAGGTTCTTAACATAACTAAAGAAAGCCTTGTGATTATCCTTAGTGTCCTGTGCAATTTTGTCTCTCGAAGCTGGCCTTAGATGATTTTATGAGTGCCCGTAGTTTTTTGCTAATACTGATCAGAGATGCCTTCTCTTTTTGGGATTTTGCTCTATCATGTAGTAGCTTCCTCCTTCTATTGTATAATTTGTTTATGGCTGGGGTCCACCAGACAGGACGCCTGCCTTTGGAGGATTGGGTCTTGGTTTTATTTGGGATTGCATGATCCATGCATTCCTGAAGGTGTTCATAGAATGCGTTTATAAAGGATTCTGCAGTCTGGGCCGTATTTTCCACAGGGCCGGGGGCTTTGAAGGATTCCACCTTGGTTTTGAGGAGTGTGAAATTTGCTTTAGAGAAGTTTTTCACTGTGGTTTTCTGGGCAGGGGCTGGGGTCGGGATGTGAATATCCAGTGAGATTAGTTTATGGTCTGATCTTACCAGTGAGGGATACACTTCTGGTCTGGAGCATAGAGCCCCCATGTTGGTGATGATCAGGTCCAGTATGTTTTCCCCTCTTGTGGGAGTGGTAACAAGTTGTTCCATAGCATTTGAGTTTATAAATTCTAGGAATCTTTGGGCTAGGGTGTTGGAGCTAGAGTAATGCTCCCAGTCTATGTTTGGGTAGTTGAAGTCACCCGATCTAAGGGTGTTTGGAGAGATCTTCATAATTTCCAGTGTTCTCAGGAATGGTGTTTGGGATGGTGGTCTGTAGCAGGCTATAAACTGGAAGGCAGTTTTACCCACTGTTAGTTGCACATGGATAGTCTCTGATGCTTTGCGCTGTGCCACCAACCTGGAGGTGTGGGTATCTGACGAATATTGATACTCCCCCTCCTTTTGTGGTTCAGTCCAAGTTTTGGGGCCGAAAAGCATGGTATGAGGTATAACCTGGTAGTGCTGGGGTGCTCTCGGGAGCCTTGAACCAGGTTTCTGTTACTGCACAGATATCAATGTTCTCCATGCTAAGGAGAGTTTCGAGTGCATGCATCTTGAGGTTTAGACTTCTGACATTGAGTAGCATTACTCTTAGTTTCTTATCCCTTGTGATACCTATGGAGGTGGGTTTGTCTTTTGAGCCTTGCCTAAAAAAGGCAGTATGGGGGTGGCAAGAGCCTTTGCCAATATCCACAAGCCCAGGGGTGACAGGTGCAAGCCGTCCCTAGTGAAGCATCATGGCTTGTCGAGCATGTCATCCCAGGCTGACAGGCATTGGATCCCCTTTGAATGACACCAATACTTAAACCAATTGTTGAAATTGATCATCTTGTCTTCATATTGTGGCATCATTCTTGGTGAG
Source organism: Protopterus annectens (assembly GCF_019279795.1). Taxonomy (NCBI): domain Eukaryota; kingdom Metazoa; phylum Chordata; order Ceratodontiformes; family Protopteridae; genus Protopterus; species Protopterus annectens. Next base: position 632,038,349 of record NC_056737.1, on the reverse strand, counting down.
GGTAAGATGCTACTCAAGGTCAGGGTCATACCGGCCTGAACTACATGCTCAGAGAGCTCCTCTATGTCTCTTTTCATGTAGTCCAGGGAGGTATGTCTCAGGTCATTCACACCAGCATGGACAATGATTGAGTCATATTTGTACTTGCCTTGGAGTGACCTGAGTGCTTGTGTTATGTGGCGGATCGTAGCGCCCGACAGGCAGCTCACCTTGTTCAGCCTGGTGAGCGGAACATCAGTGTGCCTGACGATAGAGTCACCTATTACAAGTGTATCAGGTGTGTTGTTTAGCCTTAAGGGCTGTGACTGTTCAGCACACTGGCTTTGTGAGCTATGTGTTGCATGTGTTTTGTTTTGGGGTAGCGATTGCTTGGGTGTCTGCTTTGGAGGTCTCTGCTGCTTAGGCAGATTTTTATTTAGAGCCTCCGAGTATGTTTTTGTGTGTTTATGTGTTTGGTTTGCTGTCGTGGTAAGTCTATGTGAGACTGAAATTGTAGTGAGTGTGGTTTCCTTCTCCTTCTGACTGGTTACGCCATTACTGAGTTGAGAGAGCTTAGCCTCCAGTTTGGCTATATGGTTGCATCTCTCACATGTGTTGGAATTTGTTGGGAGGAGGAGTGGGTTGTCTGTGTACATGAGGCAGTTGTAACATTGCCTTAAGATTCCCAGATTCACCAGCTGGACCAGAGAGGAGATTGACAACTGACCTTTGGACATGCTAGAATAGTATTGGGAATTCCTTTATAATTGAAAAAATGGTCAATGGGGAGCAAGGTACTCAAGGGGAGTTTGTGAGGGTGTAGTGCTTTTATTTTTTTAGTGCTGACTTATATAATTGCTTTAGTGAGCAAGTACCAGGCTTTAGAGTAGGAATAGGGTGTTTATTATGAGAACTAGATCAGTTCTAAGGGAAAAAGTGAAGAGCAGACTTTGTGGAGCCGAGAATGGTTTAAACCCAATTAAGTGGAGCTGCCCAATGCTGCGCTATGCGCAAAATCGCACAAAGCCGCGCTAAAGCGGGTTTTATACAGGGGGACTTGAAAGAGCTAGAAATTGGCCCAAAACAGCCAATAGACTACCAGATTATTGTGCTGGGAATACTCCTTCAGGGATAGATAGGCTGCTCTAAGCTCCCCACTGCCACTGGTGAACAAAGAAGCCTCCCTTTATCCAAGAAAGGAAATGGGCAACACAGGAACTTTCCAAAAGTCCAGAATACAGCAAAGCCTGTATTTGGACTACTCTAGGTCAGGAAAGATGGGAAACAAGGATAATTTTTTTGTTTTTTTTTTCTTTTTTGCAACAAACAGCAGGAAAATGCAATAAATATGTAACATGGAGTTCAAATTCACATAAAATATGTAAAACAACATTATAGGACAGTCTCAAATAAATAAAGAAAACATCTAAGCTATACTTTACTATATTCCTATCTGAATCTAAAAGATTTACTATGCAAAAAAACTTACCTACAGCAAGGCAAGTGCAGGTGAGTGGATGTTGTCAGGTCAAAGACAAATACAAAATGCCCTCCTCTGTCTCTCAGAGAGTTCTTAAATTAATAATAAATATTACTACTGGGTTAGCTTGGATATCATCATTTTTTGTCACCTGACTTTGCTTCACAAGTTAAACCCCAGTGTCAGAAACTACCAACATTTAACATCTCTCTGTGAAAATACATAGCCTTCAGATGTCTACAACTGCTAGAGGATATAAAATAATGTCCCCTAGTGAAGTTATCCTGTCTTCTGTTGACTGAAATTGAAAGATAACTTTGATAGCACAATCATAAAACAATTTCAACTATTTTCTTGAAGTTTTGCAAGTTAACCCTCTATGTTCTAGTTCCCACTGTTAAAACATATATACATTTACACAATTGCAACAGCTTATATATATTTCTGTTCTAAGCCAGCAGGGCATGCTGTGGTTACATCTTACCTCATTACATAACATACAGTTCTAACACAGTTGTAGCACAAGCAGCTTACATGAATCATGTTGGCACTCACAAATGGCACTTAACCTCTTCCAATATTCCAGATAGCTGGGCTGGCAGTATCTCCTTCTGTCACACTTCTGTATAAATCATATTAATATTCTCAAATGACACATAATTATTTACAAAATTCCAGGTAGCTGGCCTGGAAGTATCTCCTTCTGTTACATTTCTATATAAATCATATTAATATTCACAAATGGCATATAATTATTTACACAATTCCAGCTAGCTGGGTTGGCGGCACTTCCCTTTGTTGCATCCCCCAGAAGAATAAACTCAAGCTAGTTTTTCTAGTGACCCTTGAGAAACATTGCTTGCAAGGGTGAGCCTGTCTGGGAATACACTACTCCATACCCTGTCTTGAGATTCCAGCTGCCTTGGCTTTGCTGACCACAGTACAGTGCTGCACTGTTCCATCATATGCCTGCACTCCTAGGCTGCACCATAGTAATTTGGGATTTGGCTGGTTGGCTCCCTGTACCCATAGATCCCCCTTAGACTCATCCTGCCTTGTACTGCAAATACTTAGCTCCAGGGCTTCCCTATCATGGTTAGATTTCATCATGTTAACATGATACAGTTTGTGCCCCTGCCTCTTACCTAGCAGTTCTACCAGGTAGTTAACATCACTGACCTTCCATACCACCTTGAAGGGTCCCTCCCAAGCTGTCTGCAGCTTGTTGTGTCTGACAGGAGTGAGAACCAAAACCTGCTGCCCCACAGCATACTCTCTAGCTTGAGCATTCCTGTCATACCAGACCCTTTTCTGCTGTTGTGCTTCTTCTAGGTTCTTCTGGGTCAAGCCCATGAGTTACCTGAGCCTTGTCCTGAAATTTAGGACACATGCCACTTGAGACTCCTTGTGGGAGTCACACTCACCCTCCCACTCATCTTGAATAAAATCTAGAGATCCCCTCACCCTATGCCCATAAAGCAACTCAAAGGGTGAAAAACCTGTGGATTCCTAGGGACCCTCTCTGTAAGCAAACAACAGATGGGGCAAATATTTGTCCCATTCCCTCTTGAACTGGTCTGCAAATGCCCATAACATCTTCTTGAGTGTAGATTTTAACCTCTCAACAAGACCATTAGTCTGGGAATGGTAGGGTTGGTCTTTAGGTGCTTCACCCCACAGTGCTTCCACAGACAAGCCAGTAGGTCTGACATGAAATTGACACAGCTGTCAGTCAGTATTTCATTTGGGAAACCTACCCTGCTGAAAATCTCTAACAAAGCATTTGCCACCTTTTTTACCTCAATGGAGGACAGAGCCACCACCTCAGGGAATCTGGTAGCATAATCTACTACCACTAGGATATACATCTTCCCTGTGGAACTTGGGGTACTCAGAGGCCCCACAATATCCATAGCTACCCTCTGAAATGGCTCCTCAGTCACACACAAAGGCATCAAAGGAGTTTTCACCTTGCCTCCTGCCTTGCTTACATTTTGGCACTGCTCACAGGTCCTGCAGTACCCTGTTACATCTCTAGAAATCCCAGTCCAATAAGCATTCTACATAATACTTCTCTTTGTATGTTTTATTCCCAAATGACCTGCAAAGGGAATATCATGGGCTATGGCTAGAAGTGCCAAATGGTAGGCTCTGGCACTACCAGCTATTGTATTCTCTCACCCTCTAGCCCTCCCACAGGGGACCACTCTCTATACAGTAACCCTTTGTCCCATTGTACAGATTCCTCCTTCCCTTGAAAATCAGGTGTCTCATTAGTTACCACTCTCAAGCCTTGTAATGTAGGGTATGAGAGCTGAACCTATCTCAGCTCTCTCTTTCTAAACCTTCCCAGCTCCCCTTCCACAGGATGTCTAGTATCCTCTTACAGCAGTGCCTCTCTGTCAGCCTGGGTACTACTACTCACCTCTTCCCTTGCAGTCACACTGCCCAAGGGAACATCAGTACCTGTAAGCAGCTGTGGCTCACCTTCAGTCTCAGTGCAACAGGGCAACTCCTTCCCTGAAGTAACCACCACACCAGTCCTAGCTTCAAGTCTGTGGTCTGTTTGGGTCTCCCCCAGGTTACCAGACCCACATGCTTGTCGCCAAGCCTGACTGCATGTCACTGCATGCAAACAAGGTACTGCATTATCAAAATCATTCCCTATCAAGACATCTGCAGGGATGTCCTCAAACACAAAGCAGAAGCCAGCAACTGTGAGCTGTATAAACTAATTTAATTAGTTAAAAAAATAAATAAAAATACACAAGAATAACAGGCCAGTTTCGGCTATGGTGTTAACCTAGCCTTCATCAGTGTAAATTCCCAAAACATCTTGAGGTTCTTTTATACACATGGAAATAATTAATCACAAAGTTTCATTGGTGAGCTCATGAATATTCATTAGTATACAAAATCATAAATATTCATTAAGACCAGCTGGAAAAGTCCATCTAATTTCACAATCCATTTCTTTTCTTTTACATTTAGTTTTCTTTGCCAACCAGATTTATTAGATCTGTCGCCTATTATTTTATCAATGATGGTAAAATGAAATTTTGCTGTAGTATGTTTAAGAGTATGTTTATACAGGGCGTTACTCATTCTCTTACATTTGACATCACTGAGGTGTTCAGAAATATGTAACTTAAGAGGTCTGGATGTTGTCCTATATAAAATGCATGACAACTGCAACAGGCCATGTAGATGATCCAATCCATGCTGCAGTTTGCAAAAAACCTGATATCATATATGGTACTGCAATTGCTGCTGGAAAAGTGTTTGGTTTTTAACACATGTTTACAATGGCTGCAATGACCACATGGCATGCAGCCCACAGGTTTATCTCCAGAAATTAAGGTTTGGGTCATGTTCTGATTAACGGCATCATGGTGATGTTTATAGTGGCTGAAATGAGATCCAAGATTTTTCCCCCTTCTAAATGAGAACATGCAGGTCTCGGATAAATGTTGTGACAAAACATTGTCAGCTAGAAGGATGTTTCAGTGTCGTCTGATGGCATCAGTGACTCTGTTGGTATTTCTACCATATGTAGTAATAAATCGTAGATTGTTATTTGTGTTCTGTGATTTATATTTATACTTAAGGAGGTCTTCTCTGTCTAAATTTGCAGCATACTTGCTTGCTGTATGTACATAACCCATACTGTAGCTCCTTTCCTGGAAACTATTCAACAAATCTTTACGAAAAACCTCAAAGGCATTTTGTTCTGAACAAGTATGTCTCATCCTAATAAATTGAGACTTGGGGATGTTTTTGGTGATATGTGCTGGATGAAAGCTGGATGCATGGAGTAAGGTGTTGTATTCTGGTTATTTTCTGAATACTTCTGTACATTCCTTGTGGTCAACACATCCAAATTTGTTATCCTTATTCCTTGTGATCAACACATCCAAATATGTGATTTTGTGTTGGTCATAGTTAATAGTGAATTGTAAACCCCATTTATTGTCTTTGAGATACTCAACAAATTCCATCAAGTATTCCACGTCAGACCTCCACACCATCCAGCAATCATCCAGATATCTATGCCAAATATCAATTTCCATCAAATAAATGTTGTGTGTAACATCATAAATGATTTGTTCTTCTATGTATGCCATATATAGATCTGCATATATGGGGGCAAATGATGCGCCCATTGCAGTAGCCCGTATTTGGAGATAACATTGTTTGCCATAGAAGAAAACATTTTTGGTGAGAACATGTTCAGTTAGGCATATAAGAAAAGTGTTAAAGCCTGGTTTATATAGCCCTGATTTGTATAGCCAATATTCTACTGCATCTAGCCCTGCCCAATGTGGTATGTTGGAATACAATGCACTAACGTCCAAAGTGCATAGCAACCAATGGTCTTCTATTTGCATATCATTTATGATGCCTAAAAATTCTGTGGTGTCTTGAATTCTGGATCTTACCCATCTCAATAATGGTTTGAGGTGTTTAGTTAGGAATTCAGATAATGATTCAGTTAGGGAGCCATTACCTGCCACAATCGGTCGGCCTGGGAGATGCAGAGGATCTTTATGAATTTTGGGCAGAAAATAGATGTATTGGCTGTTGGGATCAGATATAGTAAGATGATTTTTAGTGTTTTGTGTAATGATGCCATTTACTGCTGAATCCAAAAATGTATCTATTTGATGTTTAAACATAGATGTTGGATCAAGAGGCATTTTGGTATAATATCTTGCATCGTCCAGCTATCTCTGAGCCTCAGCATCATATTGGGCCCAATTCATGACTACCACAGCACCACCTTTGTCCACGGAAATGATAACCAAATTTTTGTTGTTATTGAGTTCCTGTAAAGTTGACATATCGGTCTTTGAGAGATTGTTAGATTTAGGGTGAGTCATACACGATGTAAAGTGTAGATCTTTGAGAACACTATTTTGAAAAAGACTCACACAAGGATGCATAGGTGGGACCAAGTGGATTTGTGGTATTTGAAATTGTCAACAGTAACACCATCATAATTGTTATCATAAAAATACAGTTTTAAATTAAGCAATCTGCAAAATGCTGTCACATCTTGTGCAAATGTATCTTCAGAAACAATAAAGCCCAGTATAAAAGAAAGACCTTTATTTAGCAAAGCAGTTTGTGAGTCAGATAATGTTACATCAGAAATGTTTAATACATTTGTTTTAGAACACTTGTTTATTTGTTCGTCAACAGTTCCAGTAAGCCCTCCAAACTTCTTATTTTTTCAATGTTTCCTGCCTCCCCTCTTGTAAGGCCTAAAGGGGCCACACTATTGTTACGTTTGGGGATGGGGGAATCTGAGGTTTGCTGTGTGTCCAAATCTGTACCAGAAGAAGAATCACCCCCTGATGAATCAGTATATGTGTTGCGTTTTCTAAGAATGGACTTGGGATGTTTGCATTTGGGAGTGGTGTTGATTTTGTGATAACCACTTTCAAACTTAACATGTCTAGTATGTTGAAAGGGATGACCTTTGTCATAATCTGTTTGGTCCCTTTGAAATTTTTTGAGTTTCCTATCCTTTAGTTGTTGTTCAAAGGTAAGTAAATCTGAGCTAAGTTTGTACAATTGGGTGGAAAAAAATGGTTTGTCCTTATATTGATTACTGTCATCACATAATTTGCTAACATTAAGGATTTCCCTATCAATAGTGCACTCATAATATCTAGATAATGTTTCCACAAATTTCATGGAGTAGTTTTGTTGTATTGTTGACCATTCACTGGTTAGTTGTTCATCTAATTCAGTTATTAAAGCAATTATGCTGCAAATTTAGACAGAGAAGACCTCCTTAAGTATAAATATAAATCATAGAACACAAATAACAATCTACGATTTATTACTACGTATGGTAGAAATACAAACAGAGTCATTGATGCTATCAGAAGACACTGGAACATCCTTCTAGCTGACAATGTTTTGTCACAACATTTATCCGAGACCTGCATGCTCTCATTTAGAAGGGGGAAAAATCTTGGATCTCATTTCAGCCACTATAAGCATCACCATGATGCCATTAATCAGAATATGACCCAAACCTTAATTTCTGGAGATAAACGTGGGCTGCATGCCATGTGGTCATTGTAGCCATTGTAAACGTGTTAAAAAACAAACAATTCTCCAGCAGCAATTGCAGTACCATATATGATATCAGGTTTTTTGCAAATTGCAACACGGACTGGATCATCTACATGGCCTGTTGCAGTTGTCATGCATTTTACATAGGACAAACATCCAGACCTCTTAAGTTACGTATTTCTGAACACCTCAGTGATGACAAATGTAAGAGAATGAGTAACGTCCTGTATAAACATACTCTTAAACATACTACAGCAAAATTTCATTTTACCATCATTGATAAAATAATAGGCGATAGAGATAATAAATCTGGTTGGCACAGCAAACTAAATGTAAAAGAAAAGAAATGGATTGTGAAATTAGGTGGACTTTTCCAGCTGGTCTTAATGAATATTTATGATTTTGTATACTAATGAATATTCATGAGCTCACCAATGAACTTTGTGATTAATTATTTCCATGTGTATAAAAGAACCTCAAGATGTTTTGGGAATTTACACTGATGAAGGCTAGGTTAACACCATAGCCAAAACCGGTCTGTTATTATTGTGTTTTTTTATTTACTTTTAACTAAATTCGTTTATACAGCTCACAGTTGCTGGCTTCTGCTTTTTGTTGACCATGTGTTCTTGAGTCGAGCAATCACTTCCGTGCAGGGGAATTCCTTTTGAATGTCCTCAAACACACCAACTTGCTGGCTTCCTTTTCCACCCTCCCAGTCAAGGTGAATCCTAGCCAAAGGTATTTGGAATGAGGTCCCTCCCAAAGCTCTGACTGGAGTAGACTGCCCAAGAAAGTAGTACTCCTCTTTAACCATTGCAGGCTTCACAATTGTTAGGTCAGAGGATGTGTCTCTCTTCGCAGTGGCCTCTTTCCCATTTACTAAGTTAGGCTATAAGTTCTTGTGGTAGTTTGGTACCATTGTTGTCTCAAGACAACTTACTGCTGGCATTCTGTCATTTCTACTTACTGGCTCTCCCACCTTTTGTTCCCCACCTTGTCTCCATGGACATCTGTATGCTACATGTCCCCACTGGTTGCCTTTAAAACATTTAACCCTTGGTCCTGGATGTGTACCTGGACTAGTGGTTTCCCCTGCTACTGGCAGACTCTGTTGGGGCAGTCTGTGCTGCCCACCATGGGTTCCCTTAGACCCATGAGCAGCACTGGGTATCCCTTTCTTTTGCAGTGATGCCCTGCTTGCTAGGTATAGGTCTCCCTTTTTCCCAACTCATCTGCAGTATTGCATTGTCTGTCTGCTAACCAGATGCTCATGTCCTCAGACAAAGTGCTAAGAGTTTGTTCCCTCACCTAAAGGTCTGCCAGCCCTTCAAAAGTGGTGACCTGACATCCACTCACCCACCTATGAAAATAAATGCTTAGTTCAGCAATATATTCACACACACTTTCATCTGACTTGCATCTATGCTATGAAACTTTTTCCTATAAGCTTCAGGGATTAACTTAAAACATTCTAACAAACAACTCTTGACTGTATTATAATTTAAGCAATCAGTATCAGACAATTTAAAAATAGCAGGTACAACTTTACCACGGAGTAAGGGGGTCAAAAAACGTACCCAGAGCCCTTGGTCAACATTATACTGTTTACATTTTCAAACATAGAAATTACACTATCAGAATTATCCCCCTCTGTAAATTGTAGAAGAAATTTACTGACCTTTGTTGCTTCTGGGGTTTGGTTACTCCCTTCCCCATTACCTCCATGATCCTAGTGAAGAGTCAGCATCTCCTTTTCATGTTGCTCTGCCTCTCATTCTCTTCAGTTTCCAGATGTCAGTCTCTCTGCTGCTTCTAATTCCATTTGTTTCTCCTGCCGCAGTCTCTCTGCTGATTCTGTTTCCAAACGTTTGGCCTCCAGTTCAGGTCTCTTTGCCTCCAGATGGATTTTTAATTCCTCTGTGGAAATGTTGAACAGCCCATTTTTTTGAGAATTGTACATCTCCAAGGCCAGCCTGGTAGTGATTGATCATCTGTGATGCAGCTGTACCCAAGGCTGCAATCATTTCTGCTTTAGTCAGGTTGGCATGCACCAGTCCTTTAGCTTGGCACATCTCAGCCAACTGGCTCCTTGTCAGCTTGCCATACTCCTCTGCTGGCATGCCTGCCTGTTCTCCCTGACTAAGCTAACAAAAAAATAAAACAATTGTGATATGAAACTGAATGTTTACTGTGTGACTGACTAAGAATACAGACACCTTTAGTGTTCACTGTTTACAGGCTACAGGAATTCAGTATCAACACCGCTAAATCCTAATATGTGGGTATCCCACCACTACAAGCCAATTAATATGTGATGTGGATATCCCACCAGTGCCACCAACTAATATATGACACCTTTGCACTGGACCAATAATCAAGAAGCCTCAATCCTCACTACTGATGAGAGTGGGGAATGTACACACTGGGAGGATGATAAGTACACACACAGTAAAGTGAAATTTCTATTAAGTGCACACAGAGATCACAGTTAGTCTGGGGTTGGTTTCTCCCTCTTTCTCCAGATCCCCAATAAGTCTCCCCACTGGAATAGCTATAGGGTTGAGATCTCAGCTGAGTGGCCAAACCAAGATCGCCAGTACCCTCTCTGTCCAACCAGTGCTTTGTGTCGCTGTCCAGGTAGCTGACACACACACACACACACACACACACACACACACACACACACACACACACACACACACACACACACACATGCGTGCACACACACACACACACACACACACACACACACACACACACACACACACACGCACACACACACATGCACACACACACACACACACACAAAGAAACACACACTCTTTGAGGTTTGATTTATATATAAACACACACATACACTCCTGGGAAAGGCTGGTACAGATTAACTAGCTATGCCTCCTTCTGCCCAAACTATAAGGTAGTTTTGACTACCACCAGTCACTCTTTATGAGTTACTTTAAGGCCCTTAACATAAGGTGTCTAATCCTACTGTGTAACGTTACTATTAATCCAAATGGTAGTTTGACCAAGCGCAAGGCTATTTAGGGGTGGCCTGTACAGTGTCACGAAATAGATATGCAAGTACTCTGAGAGCTGAAATATGTCTCTAAGCAGAGCAGGCACAACTGAAAGGTTTTAAATATATTTAATAATAAATAATAAAAGAAAAGACAATACTCAGTAAGTAATCACTTGCATCAGAGTTCAAAATCACAGGAAATATTTAAAACAACATTGCAGGATAATCTCAAACAAACAAAGACAACATCTAAGCTGTACTTTAATATATTCCTGTCTGAATCTAAAAGAGTTACTATGCCCTACAAACTTACTTACAGCAAGGCAAGTGCAGGTGAGTGGATGTTCTCAGGTCAAAGACAAATACAAAATGTCCTCCTCTCTCTCTCAGAGAGCTCTTAAATTAATATTAAATATTACTGCTGGGTTAGCTTGGATGACATCATTTTTTGTCACCTGACTTTACTTCCCAAGCTAAACCCCCAGTGTCAGAAACTACATATATTTAACACGTCTCTGTGAAAATATATAGCCTTCAGATGTTTGCAACTGCTAGAGGATATAAAGCACTAAAACACTTACAAAACAACACACAGAGTCCCCTAGTGTAGACATCCTGTCTCCTGTTGACAGAAACGGAAAGATAACATTTATAGCACAATCTTAAAACAATTTAATTTCAACTATTTTCTTGAAGTTTTGCAAGTTAACCCTCTATGTTCTAGTTCCCACTGTTAAAACATATATACATTTACACAATTACAGTAGTTATCATGAGCAGACAGGTGATTTGCTGTGGTGATTCCTAACTGGGAAAAGCTGAAAGAAGAAGAAGAAGACACAATTACAATAATTTATACACATTTCTGTTCTAAGCCAGCAGGGTATGCTAGGGTTACATTTTACCTTAGGACATTACATACAGTTCTAATACAGTTGTAGCACAAGCATCTAACATGAAGCATGTTGGCATTCATTCACAAATGACATTTAACCACTTCCAAAATTCCAGATAGCTGAGCTGGCAGCATCTCCTTCTGTCACACTTCTATATAAATCATATTAATATTCTCAAATGACATAAAATTATTTACAACATTCCAGATAGCTGGGCTGGCAGTATCTCATTCTGTTACATTTCTATATAAATCATATTAATATTCACAAATGACATATAATTATTTACAAAATTCCAGCTAGCTGGTCTATCAGTACTTCCCTTTGTCACAGTGAAATCAGTGATTTTATAATGATTGCACTGAAGATGAATCAATCACAGCATGTCATTGTAATTGTGATGGTAGATCAAATCAGTGCCAGTATTAGAAGTCTATGGATATATGATATGGAGTACCATGTAAATTGACTTGGTCTCTTATAAATACACAAGAAACATACAGTTCAAAAGTGGTTCACACAGGTAGAATCCAATGATTTAGGGGCGCAAAGTACACCTCATTATCATCATCATCATCTGCCTAGTATCCTGCCAAGAAGTCGGCATAAGCTAGCTAACATGCAGTAAGGTACAGAGCTTAAACTCACTTCAAGTTCACAGAGCTGCTTAATGAAACAGTAGGTGAAAGCTGCATATCTCAGCTTACACATAATTCATTACTCATGCATCCTCTGTTTTGCTTCCTTATTTGCAGTTGGCCGATGTCCATGTCATACTCTTAGGTGTACACTGTATATTGATGGGGAAAACTAGTCCCAAAACTCTTGTCAATTTTCCAAGTGATAGTAACACCAAATGGTGCTTGACTATTATTTGTAACACAAGGAAAATATGGGTTAGAATTAAGGCAGCAGGAGGGCCTTCTAGCCCCTTATATTACTTGCCAAAAAAAGTGAAAACTAGTTTTACAAGATCAATTACAACATATGACATGCTGAAATAGACTGTTGTCATAAATACTAAAGTAAGATCCATGTTAACGATCATCTTGCATTCTTATTAAAAGCAAGAAAACAGGATCAAGCTGGTATTGCTTGTTTAACCCACGGTTTATTAAGTTAAAATAAGAGATGAGTGCTTTCAGTCTTATCAGAGTTTTATCATATCTAAGTTATACATATAAGTAACAAGTAATATATACTTAATTCAAAACTGCACTTTCATGGCAATTCTGTTGCAATCTTCCTCTGAAGGATCCAGTTGCTAAATCTGCTACTTATGCCTCTTGACTTCTATTACCACTTAAATAGTTGTGTTGATAAGGTAGTCCCTATCTGCAACAAATATAATGAGAAGTTTAAAAACAAACTCCCATGGTGAAATTTCAATATAACTAAATTATATAACAAGAGATAGAAACTGCTTAATGCTTATAAGAGGTCTCATTCTAACTACATTAAGAGCACACTAAGCAAAGTAACAAAAAACTTAAGGGAATCATGAGGAAGCTCCAAGCTGAGTATGAACTTAAAATAGCTACCAAAACCAAGAATAACTGCAAATGTTTCTTTAACTATGTCAATAATTTAAAAACTAACTTCAAACAGTGTTTGGAGCCAGTCCACAATTATACTACACTCTTTGACCGAAAGGAAATGGATAATATCGTAGCTAAAAATTTAGTGCACATTTTACTCCACCCACAGTTATAGCTATCCCACAGGTTCCACAATCCTATTCATCCCATTTAATTACTATAGAACAAGTTCTCATAACCCTTTCAATAACTAGGAATACTTCATACATGGGCCCTTACAATGTACTAGGTTGCCTGAAAATTAGTGTCAAATATAGCCTTTCTGAACACCTACTTAACTTCTTTATGTAAGCATCTCCACTGGTTACATTCCTGAAACCTGGAAAACAGCCATTGTAATGCCACTAACAAGAGTGGCCCGGCCACAGACCCTGGTAACTATAGACCTATTAATCTCATTAATTGAAAATGACCTGACTGGATGAAAAGAGACATACTGGGTCTGTCTGAATATGTGTCACAGACAGGTACATGCCTTGCATAGAGCAGCATTCTACCTTCACCAAGGATGATGCCACAGTATGAACAGAAAATGATTGATTTTAAAAATTGGATTAGTCTGGTGGTGTCACTTTATCTCATATCTATCAGCATGGGAGGACATGGTTAACAGACGATAGGTTCATAGTTTCATAGGTTCATAGGTGTTTACTAGGCTAACAATCACAGGGACCTTTTTAAGCCTAGTCATGCATCCCAAATCTCTGATAAGTTTTGATACCCTTGATAAGTGTAAGCATGGGCCTGAGAGATGAACCATTTACAGGTTACCTGTGTCCATTAGAAACATAGGTGCCAAACCAAGGATGAATTTCTGGTTTCCTATCCAGTTGTCCAAGTTGCACTTAAATTGGGTTAAGGAGGAACTCTGCTTCACATGGATGGGGAGCCTCTTCCATAGACAGGGGGATGACTGTTCCCTTTCTCCATTCATGAGGCATGAAGCCTGTTTGGAGGCTACAGTTAAATAGTAATTCCAGAGGCCCTGATAGGTCATGTTTCATGCTGTTTAGAAGACATCCTGGCATATTGTTTGGGCCCATTGATACAGCACTTTTGGTCTTAGAGAGAGAATTAAAGACCTGTTCCCTAGTGATAGTAGGGTGAGTTATATTTGATGATATTTCCTGAGGGAAGGTTGAGGGGGGAGACAGTGGTAAAGCGGGAGCTGAATTTATCAGCCAGGAGGTTTGGTGTATCTTCTGGCTCAGTATAGGTGGCTCCATTTACAATGAGCTCTGCATGCAATTGTGTATTGCCTTTGAGGTTGCGGCGAACATAGCTAAAGAATTCTTTGTAGTTGTCCTTGGCCTGGGAGGCCAAACTTACCTCAAATTTGGCTTTGGTAGACTTTATTTGTCCTCTGAGTTGTTTGTTTAGTTTGATTGGGTGCTGCACCTCCTATGTTTGCTATGCTTTTCTTCCTCCTGTTATACAACCTACTGATTTCGTGATTTCACCAGGGTGGCTTGTTTTATGAGTTAGTTCTGTACCATCTTCCTTTGTCAAGGATGATCTGTGTGAAGAAGAGAGGTAGTGACAGCTCTGCCAGAGGGAATAGGGCACTGCATGTGTAACATATGCCACCATAGCTAGTTGGAGTTTTGTAAAGAATTGTATTTCATTTGTATATTGAACTGATTTGTACAAGTGCTAGTGTTGAAATGTATTTATAAAGCTGCTTGTGTTAACAATCTACCAACAGAGGGTCCTGCTGGACAGAAAATAAATACACCTGTATGTCAGACTGTATTGCAAATGTTAAAATGAATATATTGTAACAGAGGATACTGGAAGAGAAGAGGTTAATCTCAGTCCAGCTACCTTTGAAACATTATCTGAAATTAAATTACCTGGTTTAGGCCATAAAGATTGTATCTTACAGTTCTGATTGCTGCCAGAGATAGAATGTCTGTGAAAACCAGGCTTAGGAATCCTACAGTATTGGGGTGAACTAATTGCTACCCTGGAAGGGTTGACGTTTTTGAAATTATTTCAAACCTTCCAGATGCTATAACACATCTTAGCAAAGATCTATGTGTGTGTATTATGACACATGTGCTAGATTCTGGCTCAGTTTCTAGTAAAGGGGGTAGTATGGGAACCAGAAGTCAGATGACAACATGTATGTAATGTCATTCTGTAAGCCAGCACTGAAATGATGCTTTAATACTAGATGAGACAGAAGTCTCAGGGCACTCTGTTCTGGAACTGACAAGACCACTCACTCACTTCATATTGCCTTGCTTTATTAAGTAGGTAAGAAACAGTAATTCTTTAGATGAGTCAGGAAAATAAAGTGAGATTAGGTAAGTATTGTTTTGTCTGTATCTGTGTGAATCTTTCCATCTGTGTTATTTGTAATATTTCCTGTGACTGAAACTCTGATGTTTATTATAAAGAGATATTTAGTAGTGTCATATTCTTTTATTTAATATTAAATATATGTAAACCTTTCATCATGACTGGTCTTTTATAGAATATTTTAACATTTGAGTGTACATATATTTAGTTGGTAACACTGTGGCTGCTCCTGAAAGCCTTGCTGCATTAGTCAAACACTACCATTTATATTAGTATTAATTTTAATCACTATAATTAGGTACCCTTGTAAGAGCCTTAGAGTATCTGGCTTTGGAGTGTTCTGGTGGCATTACCTACCATATAGTCTGGGCAGAGGGGACCAGGTAAATCTGTGCCAGCCTTTTCCAGGTGTGTGAATGTGAGATATTGTGTGTGTGTGTGTGTGTGTGTGTGTGTGTGTGTGTGTGTGTGTGTGTGTGTGTGTGTGTGTGTGTGTGTGTGAAAATCAAATCTTAGAGAGTGTGTCTGTCAGCTACTGGAGCAGGGACACAGACAACTGGTTTCATAGAGAGCGTGGTGGAGAACATGGCTGAGGACTCAACTCTACAGCTGTGGTCAGTTTAAAGTCTTATTTGAGGCCTAGTGAGAGAGAGAAGGAAACCCAGCCCCAGGATGGGAGTGTTTTCCTTTTCCCTGTGTGTTCTTAAGGGAAATTGTGCTTTGTGCAGAGAGCTGCATCTGGAAATACTGTGTGAATCTATATTTGTTCCAAGCAAATTTCTTTCACCGGGGTTAGAGGTGCTTCAACAAAGTATTAGTTTAAGGGTGTGCACACACACAATAAAGTATTAGTTTAAGGGTGTGCATACGTATACAACCAGCATATCGCACATTTTTTATTTTTTATATTTTTCCCTAGCAGATTTGTTTGTTTTTCAATTGAATTGGACAGGTTATAGGTCACTTTAACAGTGGGAAAAGTTTTCAAATGATTTATTGTGGTCTCATTTTTTATATCACAAAACCCTGGGATTTTAACAGGCATGTGTACACTTTTTGTATCCACTGTACATCCCCTGCTGGCAATGACCCATCAATTACTAAAAACCTTCTTCATGGTTATCCTCCACATTTAATGAGGGAACCATAATAATGGGAGACATCAATCTGGACTGGCTTACTTGCACTTCCAATAGCACCTCTAACTTTATAAACCTTCACGGCTTTACCCAAACTATACAATCACCAACCAGGACAGACATGCACAGCAAAAGGCAGTCCATACTTGATTGGACCCTAACTAATAAGCCCTTGCTGATCTGTGACCCTGGCTGCCTCCCAGACAGCCTCAGTGATCATCTTCCCAAATATCTACTTAGGCACAGATTAATCCCTGTAAAATATCCATCGTACAAACAGATTCAAAGCAAAAAAACCTTTTCACCTGACATCTTTAAGTTACTATTACAATAATGCGACTGGTCCCCACCAAAAAATCTTCATCTAGACTCCACTGTCCAATACTTTAATTCCGAATTCCTTGACATCTTGAACAAGCTAGCACATTTCAGAAAAATCTGGGTTAAACCAAAATAAGTACCATAGCTAATAAAGGGCACCAAACAGCTACTAAAACAAAGAGATAAAGTCTGATCCCAGTATCAGAATAAAAAAGACTAAACCTCCTTTGACAATTATCAGCAACTAAGAAACAAATCCAAAAATATATCAAGTCTGACAAAAAAAAAAAAAAACTATTATACTATTATCGAGCAACCAAATCAAAATAATCCCCGAAAATTCTGTGATTCTATCAAACAATTATTACATCTCAAACAAAATGAAACCCCCAACCCATATCACTACTAATACCACAGAAAGCATAGCAACCCAATTCAACTCTTACTTTGTTAACTCTTTGATGATGTCGGTATTGCCAACTATGCCAAGGGAAGTAGGGCAGTGGATGTGTAACATATGTCATCATAGGTAGCTGGAGTTTTGTAAGGAATTATATGTATAGCAAACAGATTTGTACAGGTGCTTGTGTTGAAAATGTATTTGTAAAGCTGCTTGTATTAAAAATGTTCCAACAGTGGGTCCTGCTGGACAGAAAAGAAATATGTCTGTATGTCAGATTATATTGTAATTGTTGAAATTAATATATTGTAACAGAGGATACTGGAAGAGAAGAAGTTAATCTCAGTACAGCTAAATTTGAAAAACACTCTGAAATTAAATTACCTGGTTTAGGTGATAGAGATTGTATCTTATAGTTCTGATTGCAACCGGAAACAAAATGCCTGTGAAAAACAAGACTAGGAGTCCTACTGTATTGCCTTTAGGGGTGAACTAATTGCTACCCTGGAAGGGTGGATGTTTTTGAAATGGTTTTATAGTTTCCAAATGTTATAAGAAAGTTCAGTTACAGATTTGCTGTTCTGAACTGTTTGGAAGTTTCTAGAAGGCCAGTGCTTGCTTGGGCTAAAGGGAAGTCTCTGTGTTCACCAGTGGGAGTGGTTAACACTGAACAGCCTGCTTGTCCCTGGAGGAGTGGTTACTATCTAGAAGCTGTAGTTTTATTGGCCATTTTGGGTCAATTCTAAACTCCTTGATCTCTCTCCCTCTTAAAACCCTACAACTCTCTTTTTGCGTGGTTTTGCACACTGAGCAGCATCGGGCAGTGCCGTCTAAACAGGTTTAAACTATTCCAGGCTCCACAAAGTCTGCTGTTCACTTTTTCCCTTAGAACTGTTCAAACTCTCAAAGTAATCACTCTATTCTCTTTCTAAAGCCCTGCACTTGCTCAGCTCTTATAAGGAAACACTAACTAAAGCACTACACCCTCCTTGACTTCTCATAAGTATTAGACTCCCGATTGGTCCTTCCTGATCAAGTGAAAAATCAGTTCCCTTACCTAATCTGATCAGTAAAAAAAACAGTTCCCTATACTAATCTGGTATGTCCAAGGGTCAGTTTCAAGGTTACTCTCCAGTCCAGCTGGTGAATCTGGGAATTTTGAGGCAATGTTACAATTACCTTATGTACACAGACAACCCTCTCCTCCTTCCAACAAACGCTAATACATGTGAGAGATGCAGTCACACAGCCAAACTGGAGGCAGAGCTCTCTCAGCCCAAGACTGGCACAGTCAGTCAGGAGGAAAAGGTAACCACCCACACCACAAAACCAGTCTCACACAGACTTATTGCATCTTCATACCCAACACATAAACACACAAAAACATACTCAGAGGCTCTAAATAAAAATCTGCCTAAACAGCAAAGACCTCCTAAGCAGATATCCAAGCAACAGCCACCCCTCAACAATACCCACAAATCACATATCTCACAAAATCAGTGTGCCTCACAGTCACATTAAGGCCAAACAACACATCAAATACACTTGTTATAAGGGACTCTATTATCCGGCACACTGACGACCCACTCACCATTCTGTGGTGTCTTGAATTCTGGATGTTACCCATCTCAATAATGGTTTGAGGTGTTTAGTTAGGAATTCAGATAATGGTTCAGTTAGGGAGCCATTACCTGCCACAATCGGTCGGCCTGGGAGATGCAGAGGATCTTTATGAATTTTTGGCAGAAAATAGATGTATTGGCTGTTGGGATCAGATATAGTAAGATGATTTTTGGTGTTTTGTCTAATGATGCCATTTCTACTGCTGAATCCAAAAATGTATCTATTTGATGTTTAAACATAGATGTTGGATCAAGAGGCATTTTGGTATAATATCTTGCATCGTCCAGCTATCTCTGAGCCTCAGCATCATATTGGGCCCAATTCATGACTACCACAGCACCACCTTTGTCCACGGAAATAATAACCAAATTGTTGTTGTTACTGAGTTCCTGTAAAGTTGACATATCGGTCTTTGAGAGATTGTTAGATTTAGGGTGAGTCATACACGATGTAAAGTGTAGATCTTTGAGAACACTATTTTGTAAAAGACTCACACAAGGATGCATAGGTGGGACCAAGTGGATTTGTGGTATTTGAAATTGTCAACAGTAACACCATCATAATTGTTATCATGAAAATACAGTTTTAAATTCAGCAATCTGCAAAATGCTGTCACATCATGTGCAAATGTATCTTCAGAAACAAAAAAGCCCAGTATAAAAGAAAGACCTTTATTTAGCAAAGCAGTTTGTGAGTCAGATAATGTTACATCAGAAATGTTTAATACATTTGTTTTAGAACACTTGTTTATTTGTTCCGTCAGCAGTTCCAGTAAGCCCTCCAAACTTCTTATTTTTTCAATGTTTCCTGCCTCCCCTCTTGTAAGGCCTAAAGGGGCCACACTGTTGTTACATTTGGGGATGGGGGAATCTGAGGTTTGCTGTGTGTCCAAATCTGTACCAGAAGAAGAATCACCCCCTGATGAATCAGTATATGTGTTGCGTTTTCTAAGAATGGACTTGGGACGTTTGCATTTCGGGGTGGTGTTGATTTTGTGATAACCACTTTCAAACTTAACATATCTAGTATGTTGAAAGGGATGACCTTTGTCATAATCTGTTTGGTCCCTTTGAAATTTTTTGAGTTTCCTATCCTTTAGTTGTTGTTCAAAGGTAAGTAAATCTGAGCTAAGTTTGTACAATTGGGTGGAAAAAAATGGTTTGTCCTTATATTGATTACTGTCATCACATAATTTGCTAACATTAAGGATTTCCCTATCAATAGTGCGCTCATAATATCTAGATAATGTTTCCACAAATTTCATGGAGCAGTTTTGTTGTATTGTTGACCATTCACTGGTTAGTTGTTCATCTAATTCAGTTACTAAAAGCAATTATGCTGCAAATTTAGACAGAGAAGACCTCCTTAAGTATAAATATAAATCACAGAACACAAATAACAATCTACAATTTATTACTACGTATGGTAGAAATACAAACAGAGTCATTGATGCTATCAGAAGACACTGGAACATCCTTCTAGCTGACAATGTTTTGTCACAACATTTATCCGAGACCTGCATGTTCTCATTTAGAAGGGGGGAAATCTTGGATCTCATTTCAGCCACTATAAACATCACCATGATGCCATTAATCAGAACATGACCCAAACCTTAATTTCTGGAGATAAATGTGGGCTGCATGCCATGTGGTCATTGCAGCCATTGTAAACGTGTTAAAAACCAAACAATTCTCCAGCAGCAATTGCAGTACCATATATGATATCAGGTTTTTTGCAAATTGCAACACGGACTGGATCATCTACATGGCCTCTTGCAGTTGTCACGCATTTTACATAGGACAAACATCCAGACCTCTTAAGTTACGTATTTCTGAACACCTCGGTGATGTCAAATGTAAGAGAATGAATAACGTCCTGTATAAACATACTCTTAAACATACTACAGCAAAATTTCATTTTACCATCATTGATAAAATAATAGGCGACAGAGATAATAAATCTGGTTGGCACAGCAAACTAAATGTAAAAGAAAAGAAATGGATTGTGAAATTAGGTGGACTTTTCCAGCTGGTCTTAATGAATATTTATGATTTTGTATACTAATGAATATTCATGAGCTCACCAATGAACTTTGCGATTAATTATTTCCATGTGTATAAAAGAACCTCAAGATGTTTTGGGAATTTACACTGATGAAGGCTAGGTTAACACCATAGCCAAAACCGGTCTGTTATTATTGTGGTTTTTTATTTATTTTTAACTAAATTAGTTTATACAGCTCACAGTTGCTGGCTTCTGCTTTTTGTTGACCATGTGTTCTTGAGTCGAGCAATCACTTCCTTGCAGGGGAATTCCTTTTGAATGTCCTCAAACACACCAACTTGCTGGCTTCCTTTTCCACCCTCCCAGTCAAGGTGAACCCTAGCCAAAGGTATTTGGAATGGGGTCCCTCCTAAAGCTCTGACTGGAGTAGACTGCCCAAGAAAGTAGTACTCCTCTTTAACCATTGCAGGCTTCACAGTTGTTAGGTCAGAGGATGTGTCTCTCTTCGCAGTGGCCTCTTTCCCATTTACTAAGTTAGGCTATAAGTTCTTGTGGTAGTTTGGTACCATTGTTGTCTCAAGACAACTTACTGCTGGCATTCTGTCATTCCTACTTACTGGCTCTCCCACCTTTTGTTCCCCACCTTGTCTCCATGGACATCTGTATGCTACATGTCCCCACTGGTTGCCTTTAAAACATTTAACCCTTGGTCCTGGATGTGTACCTGGACTAGTGGTTTCCCCTGCTACTGGCAGACTCTGTTGGGGCAGTCTGTGCTGCCCACCATGGGTTCCCTTAGACCCATGAGCAGCACTGGGTATCCCTTTCTTTTGCAGTGATGCCCTGCTTGCTAGGTATAGGTCTCCCTTTTTCCCAACTCATCTGCAGTATTGCATTGTCTGTCTGCTAACCAGATGCTCATGTCCTCAGACAAAGTGCTAAGAGTTTGTTCCCTCACCTAAAGGTCTGCCAGCCCTTCAAAAGTGGTGACCTGACATCCACTCACCCACCTATGAAAATAAATGCTTAGTTCAGCAATATATTCATACACACTTTCATCTGACTTGCATCAATGCTATGAAACTTTTTCCTATAAGCTTCAGGGATTAACTTAAAACATTCTAACAAACAACTCTTGACTGTATTATAATTTAAGCAATCAGTATCAGACAATTTAAAAATAGCAGGTACAGCTTTACCACGGAGTAAGGGGGTCAAAAACCATACCCAGAGCCCTTGGTCAACATTATACTGTTTACATTTTCAAACATAGAAATGACACTATCAAAATTATCCTCCTCTGTAAATTGTAGAAGAAATTTACTGACCTTGTTGCTTCTGGGGTTCGGTTACTCCCTTCCCCATTACCTCCATGATCCTAGTGAAGAGTCAGCATCTCCTTTTCATGTTGCTCTGCCTCTCATTCTCTTCAGTTTCCAGATGTCAGTCTCTCTGCTGCTTCTAATTCCATTTGTTTCTCCTGCTGCAGTCTCTCTGCTGATTCTGCTTCCAAACGTTTGGCCTCCAGTTCAGGTCTCTTTGACTCCATATGGATTTTTAATTCCTCTGTGGAAATGTTGAACAGCCCATTTTCTGAGAATTGTACATCTCCAAGGCCAGCCTGGTAGTGATTGATCGTCTGTGATGCAGCTGTACCCAAGGCTGCAATCATTTCTGCTTTAGTCAGGTTGGCATGCACCAGTCCTTTAGCTTGGCACATCTCAGCCAACTGGCTCCTTGTCAGCTTGCCATACTCCTCTGCTGGCATGCCTGCCTGTTCTCCCTGACTAAGCTAACAAAAAAATAAAACAATTGTGATATGAAACTGAATGTTTACTGTGTGACTGACTAAGAATACAGACACCTTTAGTGTTCACTATTTACAGGCTACAGGAATTCAGTATCAACACCGCTAAATCCTAATATGTGGGTATCCCACCACTACAAGTCAATTAATATGTGATGTGGATATCCCACCAGTGCCACCAACTAATATATGACACCTTTGCACTGGACCAATAATCAAGAAGCCTCAATCCTCACTACTGATGAGAGTGGGGAATGTACACACTGGGAGGATGATAAGTACACACACAGTAAAGTGAAATTTCTATTAAGTGCACACAGAGATCACAGTTAGTCTGGGGTTGGTTTCTCCCTCTTTCTCCAGATCCCCAATAAGTCTCCCCACTGGAACAGCTATAGGGTTGAGATCTCAGCTGAGTGGCCAAACCAAGATCGCCAGTACCCTCTCTGTCCAACCAGTGCTTTGTGTCGCTGTCCAGGTAGCTGACACACACACACACACACACGCGCGTGCGCACGCGTGCACACACACACATGTGTGCACACACATGCGTGCACACACACACACACACACACACACATGCACACACACACACACACACACACACACACACACACACAAAGAAACACACACTCTTTGAGGTTTGATTTATATATAAACACACACATACACTCCTGGGAAAGGCTGGTACAGATTAACTAGCTATGCCTCCTTCTGCCCAAACTATAAGGTAGTTTTGACTACCACCAGTCACTCTTTATGAGTTACTTTAAGGCCCTTAACATAGGGTGTCTAATCCTACTGTGTAACGTTACTATTAATCCAAATGGCAGTTTGACCAAGCGCAAGGCTATTTAGGGGTGGCCTGTACAGTGTCACGAAATAGATATGCAAGTACTCTGAGAGCTGAAATATGTCTCTAAGCAGAGCAGGCACAACTGAAAGGTTTTAAAAATATTTAATAATAAATAATAAAAGAAAAGACAATACTCAGTAAGTAATCACTTGCATCAGAGTTCAAAATCACAGGAAATATTTAAAACAACATTGCAGGACAATCTCAAACAAACAAAGACAACATCTAAGCTGTACTTTACTATATTCCTGTCTGAATCTTAAAGAGTTACTATGCCCTACAAACGTACTTACAGCAAGGCAAGTGCAGGTGAGTGGATGTTGTCAGGTCAAAGACAAATACAAAATGTCCTCCTCTCTCTCTCAGAGAGCTCTTAAATTAATATTAAATATTACTGCTGGGTTAGCTTGGATGACATCATTTTTTGTCACCTGACTTTACTTCCCAAGCTAAACCCCCAGTGTCAGAAACTACATATATTTAACATGTCTCTGTGAAAATATATAGCCTTCAGATGTTTGCAACTGCTAGAGGATATAAAACACTAAAACACTTACAAAACAACACACAGAGTCCCCTAGTGTAGACATCCTGTCTCCTGTTGACAGAAACGGAAAGATAACATTTATAGCACAATCTTAAAACAATTTAATTTCAACTATTTTCTTGAAGTTTTGCAAGTTAACCCTCTATGTTCTAGTTCCCACTGTTAAAACATATATAAATTTACACAATTACAGTAGTTATCTTGAGCAGACAGGTGATTCGCTGTGGTGATTCCTAACTGGGAAAAGCTGAAAGAAGAAGAAGAAGACACAATTACAGTAGTTTATACACATTTCTGTTCTAAGCCAGCAGGGTATGCTGGGGTTACATTTTACCTCAGAACATAACATACAGTTCTAATACAGTTGTAGCACAAGCATCTAACATGAAGCATGTTGGCATTCATTCACAAATGACATTTAACCACTTCCAAAATTCCAGATAGCTGAGCTGGCAGCATCTCCTTCTGTCACACTTCTATATAAATCATATTAATATTCTCAAATGACATAAAATTATTTACAACATTCCAGATAGCTGGGCTGGCAGTATCTCATTCTGTTACATTTCTATATAAATCATATTAATATTCACAAATGACATATAATTATTTACAAAATTCCAGCTAGCTGGTCTATCAGTACTTCCCTTTGTCACAGTGAAATCAGTGATTTTATAATGATTGCACTGAAGATGAATCAATCACAGCATGTCATTGTAATTGTGATGGTAGATCAAATCAGTGCCAGTATTAGAAGTCTATGGATATATGATATGGAGTACCATGTAAATTGACTTGGTCTCTTATAAATACACAAGAAACATACAGTTCAAAAGTGGTTCACACAGGTAGAATCCAATGATTTAGGGGCGCAAAGCACACCTCATTATCATCATCATCATCTGCCTAGTATCCTGCCAAGAAGTCGGCATAAGCTAGCTAACATGCAGTAAGGTACAGAGCTTAAACTCACTTCAAGTTCACAGAGCTGCTTAATGAAACAGTAGGTGAAAGCTGCATATCTCAGCTTACACATAATTCATTACTCATGCATCCTCTGTTTTGCTTCCTTATTTGCAGTTGGCCGATGTCCATGTCATACTCTTAGGTGTACACTGTATATTGATGGGGAAAACTAGTCCCAAAACTCTTGTCAATTTTCCAAGTGATAGTAACACCAAATGGTGCTTGACTATTATTTGTAACACAAGGAAAATATGGGTTAGAATTAAGGCAGCAGGAGGGCCTTCTAGCCCCTTATATTACTTGCCAAAAAAAGTGAAAACTAGTTTTACAAGATCAATTACAACATATGACATGCTGAAATAGACTGTTGTCATAAATACTAAAGTAAGATCCATGTTAACGATCATCTTGCATTCTTATTAAAAGCAAGAAAACAGGATCAAGCTGGTATTGCTTGTTTAACCCATGGTTTATTAAGTTAAAATAAGAGATGAGTGCTTTCAGTCTTATCAGAGTTTTATCATATCTAAGTTATACATATAAGTAACAAGTAATATATACTTAATTCAAAACTGCACTTTCATGGCAATTCTGTTGCAATCTTCCTCTGAAGGATCCAGTTGCTAAATCTGCTACTTATGCCTCTTGACTTCTATTACCACTTAAATAGTTGTGTTGATAAGGTAGTCCCTATCTGCAACAAATATAATGAGAAGTTTAAAAACAAACTCCCATGGTGAAATTTTAATATAACTAAATTATATAACAAGAGATAGAAACTGCTTAATGCTTATAAGAGGTCTCATTCTAACTACATTAAGAGCACACTAAGCAAAGTAACAAAAAACTTAAGGGAATCATGAGGAAGCTCCAAGCTGAGTATGAACTTAAAATAGCTACCAAAACCAAGAATAACTGCAAATGTTTCTTTAACTATGTCATTAATTTAAAAACTAACTTCAAACAGTGTTTGGAGCCAGTCCACAATTATACTACACTCTTTGACTGAAAGGAAATGGATAATATCGTAGCTAAAAATTTAGTGCACATTTTACTCCACCCACAGTTATAGCTATCCCACAGGTTCCACAATCCTATTCATCCCATTTAATTACTATAGAACAAGTTCTCATAACCCTTTCAATAACTAGGAATACTTCATACATGGGCCCTTACAATATACTAGGTTGCCTGAAAATTAGTGTCAAATATAGCCTTTCTGAACACCTACTTAACTTCTTTATGTAAGCATCTCCACTGGTTACATTCCTGAAACCTGGAAAACAGCCGTTGTAATGCCACTAACAAGAGTGGCCCGGCCACAGACCCTGGTAACTATAGACCTATTAATCTCATTAATTGAAAATGACCTGACTGGATGAAAAGAGACATATTGGATCTGTCTGAATATGTGTCACAGACAGGTACATGCCTTGCATAGAGCAGCATTCTACCTTCACCAAGGATGATGCCACAGTATGAACAGAAAATGATTGATTTTAAAAATTGGATTAGTCTGGTGGTGTCACTTTATCTCATATCTATCAGCATGGGAGGACATGGTTAACAGACGATAGGTTCATAGTTTCATAGGTTCATAGGTGTTTACTAGGCTAACAATCACAGGGACCTTTTTAAGCCTAGTCATGCATCCCAAATCTCTGACAAGTTTTGATACCCTTGATAAGTGTAAGCATGGGCCTGAGAGATGAACCATTTGCAGGTTACCTGTGTCCATTAGAAACATAGGTGCCAAACCAAGGATGAATTTCTGGTTTCCTATCCAGTTGTCCAAGTTGCACTTAAATTGGGTTAAGGAGGAACTCTGCTTCACATGGATGGGGAGCCTCTTCCATAGACAGGGGGATGACTGTTCCCTTTCTCCATTCATGAGGCATGAAGCCTGTTCGGAGGCTACAGTTAAATAGTAATTCCAGAGGCCCTGATAGGTCATGTTTCATGCTGTTTAGAAGACATCCTGGCATATTGTTTGGGCCCATTGATACAGCACTTTTGGTCTTAGAGAGAGAATTAAAGACCTGTTCCCTAGTGATAGTAGGGTGAGTTACATTTGATGATATTTCCTGAGGGAAGGTTGAGGGGGGAGACAGTGGTAAAGCTGGAGCTGAATTTATTAGCCAGGAGGTTTGGTGTATCTTCTGGCTCAGTATAGGTGGCTCCATTTACAATGAGCTCTGCACGCAATTGTGTATTGCCTTTGAGGTTGCGGCGAACATAGCTAAAGAATTCTTTGTAGTTGTCCTTGGCCTGTGAGGCCAAACTTACCTCAGATTTGGCTTTGGTAGACTTTATTTGTCCTCTGAGTTGTTTGTTTAGTTTGATTGGGTGCTGCACCTCCTATGTTTGCTATGCTTTTCTTCCTCCTGTTATACAACCTACTGATTTTGTGATTTCACCAGGGTGGCTTGTTTAATAAGTTAGTTCTGTACCATCTTCCTTTGTCAAGGATGATCTGTGTGAAGAAGAGAGGTAGTGACAGCTCTGCCAGAGGGAATAGGGCACTGCATGTGTAACATATGCCACCATAGCTAGTTGGAGTTTTGTAAAGAATTGTATTTCATTTGTATATTGAACTGATTTGTACAAGTGCTAGTGTTGAAATGTATTTATAAAGCTGCTTGTGTTAACAATCTACCAACAGAGGGTCCTGCTGGACAGAAAATAAATACACCTGTATGTCAGACTGTATTGCAAATGTTAAAATGAATATATTGTAACAGAGGATACTGGAAGAGAAGAGGTTAATCTCAGTCCAGCTACCTTTGAAACATTATCTGAAATTAAATTACCTGGTTTAGGCCATAAAGATTGTATCTTACAGTTCTGATTGCTGCCAGAGATAGAATGTCTGTGAAAACCAGGCTTAGGAATCCTACAGTATTGGGGTGAACTAATTGCTACCCTGGAAGGGTTGACGTTTTGAAATTATTTCAAACCTTCCAGATGCTATAACACATCTTAGCAAAGATCTATGTGTGTGTATTATGACACATGTGCTAGATTCTGGCTCAGTTTCTAGTAAAGGGGGTAGTATGGGAACCAGAAGTCAGATGACAACATGTATGTAATGTCATTCTGTAAGCCAGCACTGAAATGATGCTTTAATACTAGATGAGACAGAAGTCTCAGGGCACTCTGTTCTGGAACTGACAAGACCACTCACTCACTTCATATTGCCTTGCTTTATTAAGTAGGTAAGAAACAGTAATTCTTTAGATGAGTCAGGAAAATAAAGTGAGATTAGGTAAGTATTGTTTTGTCTGTATCTGTGTGAATCTTTCCATCTGTGTTATTTGTAATATTTCCTGTGACTGAAACTCTGATGTTTATTATAAAGAGATATTTAGTAGTGTCATATTCTTTTATTTAATATTAAATATATGTAAACCTTTCATCATGACTGGTCTTTTATAGAATATTTTAACATTTGAGTGTACTTATATTTAGTTGGTAACACTGTGGCTGATCCTGAAAGCCTTGCTGCATTAGTCAAACACTACCATTTATATTAGTATTAATTTTAATCACTATAATTAGGTACCCTTGTAAGAGCCTTAGAGTATCTGGCTTTGGAGTGTTCTGGTGGCATTACCTACCATATAGTCTGGGCAGAGGGGACCAGGTAAATCTGTGCCAGCCTTTTCCAGGTGTGTGAATGTGAGAGATTGTGTGTGTGTGTGTGTGTGTGTGTGTGTGTGTGTGTGTGTGTGTGTGTGTGTGTGTGTGTGTGTGTGTGTGTGTGTGTGTGTGTGTGTGTGTGTGTGTGTGTGTGTGTGTGTGAAAATCAAATCTTAGAGAGTGTGTCTGTCAGCTACTGGAGCAGGGACACAGACAACTGGTTTCATAGAGAGCGTGGTGGAGAACATGGCTGAGGACTCAACTCTACAGCTGTGGTCAGTTTAAAGTCTTATTTGAGGCCTAGTGAGAGAGAGAAGGAAACCCAGCCCCAGGATGGGAGTGTTTTTCTTTTCCCTGTGTGTTCTTAAGGGAAATTGTGCTTTGTGCAGAGAGCTGCATCTGGAAATACTGTGTGTATCTATATTTGTTCCAAGCAAATTTCTTTCAACGGGGTTAGAGGTGCTTCAACAAAGTATTAGTTTAAGGGTGTGCACACACACAATAAAGTATTAGTTTAAGGGTGTGCATACGTATACAACCAGCATATCGCACATTTTTTATTTTTTATATTTTTCCCTAGCAGATTTGTTTGTTTTTCAATTGAATTGGACAGGTTATAGGTCACTTTAACAGTGGGAAAAGTTTTCAAATGATTTAGTGTGGTCTCATTTTTTATATCACAAAAACCTGGGATTTTAACATGCATGTGTACACTTTTTGTATCCACTGTACATCCCCTGCTGGCAATGACCCATCAATTACTAAAAACCTTCTTCATGGTTATCCTCCACATTTAATGAGGGAACCATAATAATGGGAGACATCAATCTGGACTGGCTCACTTGCACTTCCAATAGCACCTCTAACTTTATAAACCTTCACGGCTTTACCCAAACTATACAATCACCAACCAGGACAGACATGCACAGCAAAAGGCAGTCCATACTTGATTGGACCCTAACTAATAAGCCCTTGCTGATCTGTGACCCTGGCTGCCTCCCAGACAGCCTCAGTGATCATCTTCCCAAATATCTACTTAGGCACAGATTAATCCCTGTAAAATACTCATCGTACAAACAGATTCAAAGCAAAAAAACCTTTTCACCTGACATCTTTAAGTTACTATTACAATAATGCGACTGGTCCCCACCAAAAAATCTTCATCTAGACTCCACTGTCCTATTCTTTAATTCCAAATTCCTTGACATCTTGAACAAGCTAGCACATTTCAGAAAAATCTGGGTTAAACCAAAATAAGTACCATAGCTAATAAAGGGCACCAAACAGCTACTAAAACAAAGAGATAAAGTCTGATCCCAGTATCAGAATAAAAAAGACTAAACCTCCTTTGACAATTATCAGCAACTAAGAAACAAATCCAAAAATATATCAAGTCTGACAAAAAAAAAAAAAAA
This sequence comes from Protopterus annectens, assembly GCF_019279795.1. Lineage (NCBI taxonomy): Eukaryota > Metazoa > Chordata > Ceratodontiformes > Protopteridae > Protopterus > Protopterus annectens. Next base: position 632,008,266 of record NC_056737.1, on the reverse strand, counting down.
ACTATTATACTATTATCGAGCAACCAAATCAAAATAATCCCCCAAAATTTTGGGATTCTATCAAACAATTATTACATCTCAAACAAACTGAAACCCTCAACCCATATCACTACTAATACCACAGAAAGCATAGCAACCCAATTCAACTCTTACTTTGTTAACTCTTTGATGATGTCGGTATTGCCAACTATGCCAAGGGAAGTAGGGCAGTGGATGTGTAACATATGTCATCATAGGTAGCTGGAGTTTTGTAAGGAATTATATGTATAGCAAACAGATTTGTACAGGTGCTTGTGTTGAAAATGTATTTGTAAAGCTGCTTGTATTAAAAATGTTCCAACAGTGGGTCCTGCTGGACAGAAAAGAAATATGTCTGTATGTCAGACTATATTGTAATTGTTGAAATTAATATATTGTAACAGAGGATACTGGAAGAGAAGAAGTTAATCTCAGTACAGCTAAATTTGAAAAACAGTCTGAAATTAAATTACCTGGTTTAGGTGATAGAGATTGTATCTTACAGTTCTGATTGCAACCGGAAACAAAATGCCTGTGAAAAACAAGACTAGGAGTCCTACTGTATTGCGTTTAGGGGTGAACTAATTGCTACCCTGGAAGGGTGGATGTTTTTGAAATGGTTTAATAGCTTCCAAATGTTATAAGAAAGTTCAGTTACAGATTTGCTGTTCTGAACTGTTTGGAAGTTTCTAGAAGGCCAGTGCTTGCTTGGGCTAAAGGGAAGTCTCTGTGTTCACCAGTGGGAGTGGTTAACACTGAACAGCCTGCTTGTCCCTGGAGGAGTGGTTACTACCTAGAAGCTGTAGTTTTATTGGCCATTTTGGGTCAATTCTAAACTCCTTGATCTCGCTCCCTCTTAAAACCCTACAACTCTCTTTTTGCGCGGTTTTGCACACTGAGCAGCGTCGGGCAGCGCCGCCTAAACAGGTTTAAACTATTCCAGGCTCCACAAAGTCTGCTGTTCACTTTTTCCCTTAGAACTGTTCAAACTCTCAAAGTAATCACTCTATTCTCTTTCTAAAGCCCTGCACTTGCTCAGCTCTTATAAGGAAACACTAACTAACTAAAGCACTACACCCTCCTTGACTTCTCATAAGTATTAGACTCCTGATTGGTCCTTCCTGATCAAGTGAAAAATCAGTTCCCTTACCTAATCTGATCAGTAAAAAAAACAGTTCTCTATACTAATCTGGTATGTCCAAGGGTCAGTTTCAAGGTTACTCTCCAGTCCAGCTGGTGAATCTGGGAATTTTGAGGCAATGTTACAATTACCTTATGTACACAGACAACCCTCTCCTCCTTCCAACAAACACTAATACATGTGAGAGATGCAGTCACACAGCCAAACTGGAGGCAGAGCTCTCTCAACCCAAGACTGGCACAGTCAGTCAGGAGGAAAAGGTAACCACCCACACCACAAATCCAGTCTCACACAGACTTATTGCATCTGCATACCCAACACATAAACACACAAAAACATACTCAGAGGCTCTAAATAAAAATCTGCCTAAACAGCAAAGACCTCCTAAGCAGATATCCAAGCAACAGCCACCCCTCAACAATACCCACAAATCACATATCTCACAAAATCAGTGTGCCTCACAGTCACATTAAGGCCAAACAACACATCAAATACACTTGTTATAGGGGACTCTATTGTCCGGCACACTGACGTCCCACTCACCAGACTGAACAAGGAGAAGGTCACTGTAAGCTGCCTGTTGGGTGCCAGGATCCGCCACATAACGCAAGCACTCAGGTCACTCCAAAGTAAGTACAAGTATGACTCCGTCATTGTCCATGCTGGTGTGAATGACCTGAGACATACCTCCCTGGACTACATGAAAAGAGACATAGAGGAGCTCTCTGACCATGTAGCCCAGGCTGGTATGTCCCTGACCTTGAGTAGCATCTTACCCTCACCGAGAATGATGCCACAGTATAAAGACAAAATGATCAGTTTCAACAATTGGCTAAAGTATTGGTGTCATTCAAAGGGGATCCAGTGTCTGCCAGCCTGGGATGACATGCTCGACATGCCACGTTGCTTTGCTAGGGATGGCTTGCACCTGTCACCCTTAGGCTTTCGTATACTGGCCAAGGCTCTTGCCACCCCCATAGTGCCTTTTTTAGGCAAGGCTCAAAGGACAAACTCACCTCCATAGACAACCCAAAGATAAAAAAACTAAAGGTAATGCTACTCAATGCCAGAAGTCTAAACCTCAAGATGCATGCACTCGAGACTCTCCTCAGTATGGAGAAAATTGATCTCTGTGCAGTAACAGAAACCTGGTTCAAGGCTTCTGAGAGCACTCCAGCACTACCAGGTTATAACTCATACCATGCGTTTCGGCCCCAGAACTCGGACCGAAGCACAAAGGAGAGAGAGTATCTATATTCATCAAAGATACCTACACCTCCAGGTTAGTGGCACTGCACAAAGCATCGGAAACCATCCATGTGCAACTAACAGTGGGTAAAACTGCCTTTCAGTTTGTAGCCTGCTACAGAACACCCTCCCTCCCTGTTACAGGAACCCCACTTGGCATTCCTGAGAACACTGGAGAATATGAAGGTCTCTCCAAACACTATGTTATTGGGTGACTTCAACTACCCAAACATTGACTGGGAAAACTACTCAAGCCCAAACACCCTCGCCCAATGGTTCCTTGAATTTATAAACTCTAATGCAAAGGAACAACTGGTCACCACTCCCACAAGAGGGAACAACATATTGGACCTGGTCATCACCAACATGGGGACTCTATGTTCCACACCAGAGGTAAACCCCTCACTGGTAAGATCAGACCATAAACAAATTTCCCTGGACATCCCTATCCGGTCCCCATCCCCAGCCAAAGAAATCACTGTAAAGAATTTCTCAAAAGCCAACTTTGCACTTCTCAAGACTGAGTTGGAATCCTTCAAAGCCCCTGGGCCAGAGGATAATACAGCCCAATCCTCAGAATCCTTTACAAATGCATTCTGCAGGAATGCATGGATCATGCTATCCCAAATAAAACGAAGACTCACTCCTCCAAAAACAGGAGACCGGTCTGGTGGACCCCGGCCATAAATAAGCTATACAACAGAAGGAGGAAGCTACTACATGACAGAGCAAAATCCCAAAAAGGGAAGGCATCTCTGATCAGTATTAGCAAGAAACTTCAATCCCTCATAAAATCATAAAAGGTCAGTTTCGAAAGAAAAATTGCCCTAGACACTAAAGATAATCACAAGGCCTTCTTTAGTTATGTCAGAAACATGGGCGGAAACTCCCAGATATGCTCTGAATTGTTGCATAACAGTACAAAATATACGAACCTACAGACATAGCCAACAGCCTGGCAGACAGATTCAGCGCAAACTTCTCCCCCCCTTCCCCCCCAAAGGAGCAAATGCCTATCCCAACTGAATGTAACCTTCCTGACATCACAGGTGCACAAGTGAAAGCTGCCCTCTCCAAAGCAAAAAACACAGCATCTATGGGACTGGACTGTGTCTTACATGAGCTCCAAGAAGAACTGAACCCTTACATTAAGTCACTGTTCAAACTTAGCCTTACTACAGGATATGTACCCAAAGAATGGCATACAGCTACAGTGGTCCCACTCCACAAAGGTAGTGCCACAAGGGACCCCGGAAACTATTGCCCCATAAGCCTGACTAGTCTGGTCTGTAAATCTATGGAGCGTATTATCATGGAACTCATAAACAAAGACATTGGAAGCCTCCAGACACTGAAACCTACCCAATTCGGCTTTGTTAAGGGCAGATCTTGCCTCTTAAACCTAGCTGAGTTCTTTGAAACAGTTACCAAAGCCATAGATGAGGGCAAGGTAGTCCACACAGCCTACCTGGACCTCGCAAAAGCCTTCAACACAATACCCCACTCGGGCATCATAAATAAGCTTACCAGCTTAAATATCAACCCCTATATCACAAGATGGGTTGCAAACTGGCTCAGAGATAGAACCCACATGGTCAGAATCGCAGGTGCCATGTCCGAATCCAAACCAGTTACAAGTGGCGTCTCACAGGGCTCAGTTCTGGGACCTCTCTTGTTTGGTATATACTTCTCTGAGGTTCAGGCTAACACGGGGGGATTATGGCTGACAAAGTTCGCAGTTGACTGCAAACTGGGGACCATAATCGAATCTCCAGCTGACACAAGCATCCTCCAAAAAGGTCTCACAGAGATGGATGCTTGGTGCCAGAGCCATGGCCTCAAGCTAAATACTAAAAGGTGCATAGTCATCCCCTTTGGGAAAAACAAGGTGCCCACAAATTACCACATAGGTGGTAATCCATTAAGTACGGAAGAAGTAATTAGAGATTTGGGGACCACCGTAGATAGTAATCTCTCCTTTGATAATCACATTGCCAAAGTGGTTAGAAAGACCTTCTATATATAGCCCACCTTATCATGAAAGGGTTTGCATCTAGATCAAGAGAGGTCATTGTGCCCCTCTACTCGTCACTCATCAGGCCCATAATTGAATACAATGCCCCTTTTGGGATGTACCTTACCCGACACCTGCAGCAACTGGAGAGACCCCAAAAGTACCTCACCAAGAGGATCATGGGCTACAAACAGATGTCCTATGCAGCTCGACTAAAGAAACTCCAGCTCTACTCAGTTGCTTACCGCCTACTCAGAGGCGATCTATGCCTGACGTACAAAGCCATGTCAAACCCAGAATTAATGGACATGCTCCACCTCAAAAAATCCAGGTCTCTTAGAGCTACATGCTCCAGGGACCTAAACCTCAGCACAAAAATAAATAGGACATGCTAGAGGGACAGATTCATTTCCCAGAGGCTCCCCTCACTCTGGAATAGAATCCCAATTCATGTTAGACATAGCCCCTCGCTGACCCTCTTCAAGCGAAATTTGAACACGTGGATGGGAAATCGCAAATTCACCCCTGGGATCTCTCCTGTGTCCCTGCTAGACAAAGGCACAGTAAACTAATCTTAAAAGGGTACCTTCTGTAACCTACTTTACAGAGGCACAGTAGGCTAATCTAATAGGGAGGCAGAAGCCAAATTCACTCTGGCTAGGCTTATAAATGTCCTAGGGCAGATAGCCTAGTATCTACCTATGAACACATCTTAGCAAAGCTCTTTGTGTATGTATGTATGTAACACATACGTGCAAGATTCTGGTTCATTTTCTTAAAGGGGGTAGTATAGGAACCAAAAGTCAAATGAACAGCTTTATGTGATGTCATTCTGTAATCCAGAACTGAAATGATGTTTTAATACTAGACATACCTCTCAACTGTACAGATTTTCACAGAATGTCCAGATTTTTGCTTCATAGTTTTGGTTAATTTTTTCATAAAATTGTGTCTTTCTGGCAAATTAGTGGTAAGTAATTATAGACTGAAGTTAGAAAATAATGACAGACATTTGAGTTTCAGACTTCATACTTTTCAGAAAGTTCATGCCAATGCAAAACCTGTTGTTCTATCAACTTTCTAAGTTTGTAAGAGCAATATTTAAAATTGTCCCTATTGTTGGGCCTTTGTCCCACTTTTATTTATGGCTTTGTCCAGATTTCTTGTTCTAAAAGGTCGAGAGGTATGACACTAGATGAGACTGAAGTCACAGAGCAGTCTATTTGTGAAACCTGATAAAGAAGAACCCCTCACCCACATCATCTTGCCTTGCTCTAGTAAATGAACTAGCGGACAGTAATTATTTCGATAAGTCAGGAAAATAAAGTGAGATTAGTTAAGTATTGTTTTTCTGTATCTGTGTGAGCCTATCCATCTCTTTTTAAATATTTCATGTGATTGAAACTCTGGTGTTTATTGTAAATAGATATTTGGTATTTTCATGTTTTTCTATTATTTAATATTAAATATATTTAAACTTTTCATTGTAGCTGGTCTTTCAGTGAATATTTTAACCTTTGAGCATACTTATATTTATTTGGTGAGACTGTGGCTGCTCTTGAAAGGCTTGCTGCATTGGTCAAACATTACCACTTGTATTAATATTAATTTTACTCAGTATAATTGGGTACACTTGTAAAAGCCTTAGAGTCTCTGGCTTTGGAGTGTTCTAGTGGCAGTAGCTACCTTATAGTCTGGGCAGAGGTGGCATAGCTGGTAAATCTATTCCAGTCTTTTCCAGGTGTATGTGTGTGTGTGTGTGTGTGTGTGTGTGTGTGTAAATCAAATCTCAAAGAGTGTGTGTGTTAGCTACTTGGAACAGGGACACAGTCTTGAAACACCCGGCTGAGGACTAGACTCTACAGCTGTGTCAGTGGGGGAGTCTTATTTGGGGCCTGGAGAGAGAGGGGGGGACCCAGCCCCAGGATGACAGTGTGCTCCCTTTTATGCTCTTAAAGGAAATTGTGCTTGGTGCAGAGAGCTGCATCTAGAAATATGTGTGTGTATCTAGTTTTGTTCCAAGTGAACATCCCTCACCTGTGTCAGTGGTGAGGATTGAGGCTCCTTGATTACTGGCCTAGAAGAGGGACTTCACAAACTCCATACTATCCTTGGTGAAAAATAATGATAGCATACCCCTCTGTACTCCTGTAGGAACAGACACAACTCCCAGCTCTTTCACCTTTCAAACCATACAAACTACCACCATAAAAAAATTGCTAAACAAACTGAAGCCTGCATCCCTCTCTGCAGATCAACTCCCAACAGAATATCTTAAGTTAGGAGCAGATACTATCAATAACCCCATCAGTCCTTTAATCAACTGATCTATTAATGAACAATATGTCCATAAACTCTGGAAAATTTCCTATGTCATCCCTCTGCACAAAGGTAGCAACTCAACAGAACTCTCTAACTATAGGCCTGTTGCCATTCTATCATCACATTCCAAAATATTAGAAAAATGTATACACTCACAACTTATGGACTACCTATTATGCAACAGCCTACAAGCCAACTCTCAACATGGATTCTATCCCAGACACAGCACTGTAACTGCCCTATTAAGTTTCATTAATACAACTAACCATTTAAAAATAATGGGTAGCTTGTTTCCTCTATCTTTCAAGATATGTCCAATGATTCTGATACCATTTCCCACCAAATTCTACTTAAAGAACTCACATCCCTACACCTAACTCAAACAGCCATATCATGGTTCAAAAACTACATATCTGCGAACCAACCAGCTGTTAGATGGCAAAATGACCTCTCCACTTTATTACCTGCCACTGTTGATGTCCCACTGGACTCAATACCAGGACCACTCTTCTTTACTATATTTACCAACAAGCTCTATACCGCCACTAACCTTGTCAACATAGTTCAATATGCAGGTGACTCCTCTCTTATTTACACTATACCCCCACTCTCACAACTCCAAGATATAACCCAAAAATCCTTCAAGGTATTGAATCCTTTCTCACCAACTATAAACTTATTCTCAATCCTAGAAAACAAAACTAATGATCTTATCTAATAACAAATCTACTCACCACACTTCCCCTTTTCTCATCTATTCATAAAACAAAACCAAAACTGAACCAGTCTCACACACTAAACTACTTGGTGTTATCATTGATAACAGCCTAAAATTTGGCAAACATCCAGCCCATATCATTAAAAAGGCCCACATTAAACTAGGCTCACTTTCGTTTCATGTCCAGTCAATAAGGTGTAAGCAGACAAATAAATGAAAAAAATAAAAAATATTTTATAACTGATTAAGCCTGTCTTGATGAAATTTGGTTGTGTGGTTTGCTTCTTAATAAAGTATTATTTCTGTACCTTTATTATTTTGCTTTCTTAGGACACACATTTGTGCTGAAATTAGTCTCTCTTACTGGTTGGTGCTGCTTTGAAGATCTAATTGCTAGTCTGGCTTGTTTTACTGTGAGTTAAAATCTGCAGGCAAAGCATATACCTAACTCGCAATAAATGCTCAAAGTTCTTTAGGAACATCTTAGGCAAGTATTAGGGATCTAATCTCTTTGGGTTTCATGTAGGGCATTGTATTCTAAAATGAGGTCCATTCACAACACCTCTCTAATTATCTAAACTTGTTGCAATATCCTGACTTCCCACCCATATCAAAAACTTGGTTGGATGATAACTTCATTTCTTATTGTTGACAGCTGTGCTCACCCCTTCCCTAAGTTTAACATTTTTTAGCTTCCTAGGTGGGACAGGATTGCAAAAAGTAATATTTTTGATCACCTCTGTATGTTAATAAAGTCACCAGTGGACATACCACCTCCCTTGAATTTGTTGATGGCACTAGAGCAAATTATAGGGTCCTGTCTACCTATTGTCCATCTCACTGTGTCAGGATATTCTTATGGAAGTTCATTGATTTATCACTTTTATTTTGAATAGTTTAAGTGTGTTGGATTTGGGAGGATTTTGATGTCTGTGTCAGTGAGAAGTCAATGGTTCTTATAAAAGAATTCCTCTGCATTATTAAACGATTCAGGTTTCTTTGGTTTGATATTACGCTGTGCAATTTTAACTTGCAGGGATGTATGCTTGAACAGAAATGAAACAGCATCAGCATTGCTGAAGCTTAATCACAGACTTAATGAACATTATGCTTTCCATCAGTCAGACCCGTTTGGTCTAGTGAGAGCTTTGATGCATCTAGCTGACTAGCAGTGTTTCTCAAGACCTGTCTTACCAGTCTGAAATTAATGAAAGCTCACTACACAGCTGCTTACAGCTAATGTGACCTCCTTTGATCAGTGGCACTTACCACTATATGTTTAAAAGAGGAATTATGTGTATTGTATGGTGTTGGAATACGTTTTATTTGTAATTTGTAAAAGGTAATCATGATTCATATTTCTGCTTTCAAACGTGTATCAAACAACTATTGAATTAACCAGTGCCATGGTCCAGAGGGATAAAACTCTGACTATGGCCCAAGTGACCCAGCATTGGGCATCTGATATACTGGTAGGGATAGATGGATATGCCCTTCCAGGAGGATAGAATTCTTTGAAGACCCTCCCTGAGGGGATGCATGATCCATAGAGGAAGGTAGGCTGTGAACATTGTTGACAAATGCAGGGGTGGGGGAAGGGTAGGTCTTAACCCCCTAAGTAGCAGAAGTGGTTGCCAGCACTGCCCCTCAAAACACACTTAAGATCTAGGCTGGCCCCAGCTCACCCACAGAAGTCTGAGGGAGGACCAGGTAGACCTGGCTTTGGACAGGGGCACTGGGATTGTTGTAAAGAAGGAAGCAGGAAGAAGAGAGAGAGGAAGAAAACCAACCTGTGGGTTGGAGTCATGTTCTGTTGGACTGATTAGAGCCTGCATCAAGGTATTTTATCGAATGAGCCATCAAACTTTCATTTAATTTTTTTTATTCTACAGTCTATACAGCTTTATTAAAGTAGTTACTGGCAACTCCATTTCTGAACAAGTCTACTTTAGATCTTGATGATTTAGACAACTACTTCCCCAAGTCAAATGCACCTATATTAGTAAATAATTTAGTAGTTGAGGCACACCCAGCTTGAATCAGTACTGTGAAAACACAAGAGTTGGATACATTTTAGTCTGGTGTCTTACACAACATAGCACTGAAACAGGCTTTACTAGGAGGTTGAAGGATTTTTTAATTACAAGAGACTTACTGAAATATTCTGTGTTGGTTCTTAATCCCTCTGTGGTATGTGACATGGTGGACCATGAGATCATTTGGAGCATTTGCATACTTTTTGTGGACCTTTGGGTGTCATACTTTATTGCGTTGATTCCTGCCACGTAGGATGCACACAGGAGACTATTTTCTGTTATTAGTTCCTTATCTTCCTACCCCCTCATCTGTTGAGTTCCACAAGGTTCCATTTTGAGACGTCTCTCATTTATCATGTGTATTCCGCCCTTAGGAAAACATCAATTATAGAGAGCATCTAGCATTATTCTTGTTATCCAGATGATATACAGTCTTACATCTCCTTCGTATGTCAACATATACCACTTATAGACTCCTGGGTGTATATCCTGGATCACATCTTCACTTGGATGTGTAGTAACTGGACAAAGCTCAGAATGTGAACGATGTTTGCCATTGTATTTTATGGCACATTAATGGACAGTAAATGCCTGACTGTGAAATCTTGTATTACATATGAGGATGACAGGCTTGAGTTTGCTTTAAAATGAGAGGTCTCAAATTTATAGTTGATGACAGGCTGACAATACAGGATGCCATTTCTATTGGTTTCTACTGTCAAGTTCTCTTCCTGCCATTTATGGACTGTAGTCAGGGTCAAACACATTCCTCACTGTGATTATTCATGTAACTGTTTTCCTCTGCCTCAACAACTATTTCAGTCTAACTGGACTTGCTGACATAAAGCTTTATCACATTCAACTTGTAAGAGTGGTACAGGATATGTATGGGGGTAGTGTGACAGTGGTGCGGTCTGCAGAGGGAGTGACGGATGCATTTAAAGTGTAGGTGGGATTACGTCAAGGATCAGCTGTGAGCCCTTTCTTATTTGCAATGGTAATGGACAGGTAGACAGACAAGATCAGACAGGAGTTCCCGTGGACTATGATGTTTGCAGATGACATTGTGATCTGTAGTGAGAGTAGGGAAGAGGTGGAGGAGACCCTGGAGAGATGGAGATATGCTCTAGAGAGAAGAGGAATGAAGGTCAGCAGGACTGAGACAGAATATATGTGTGTGAATGAGAGTGAATGAGAGGGAGGATAGAGTGATGGTGAGGATGCAAGGAGCAGAGGTGGCGAAGGTGGATGAGTTTAAATATTTGGGATCAATAGTTCAGAGTAATGGTGAGTGTGGAAGAGAGGTGAAGAAGAGAGTACAGGCAGGATGGAGTGGGTGGAGAAGAGTGTCAGGAGTAATTTATGACAGATGAGTACCAGTAAGAGTGAAAGGGAAGGTCTACAAGAGGGTAGTGAGACCAGCTATGTTATATGGGTTGGAGACAGTGGCATTGACAAAAAGGCAGGAGTTAGAGCTGGATGTGGCAGAGTTAAAGATGTTAAGATTTGCACTGGGTGTGACTAGGGTGGACAGAATTAGGAATAAATATATTATAGGGTCAGCCCAGGTTGGAAGGTTTGGAGACAAAGCCAGAGAGGCAAGATTACGTTGGTTTGGACATGTGCTGAGGAGGGATGCTGAGTATATTGGGAAAAAGATGCTAAGGATGAAGCTACCCAGTAACAGGAAAAGAGGAAGGCCTAAGATAAGGTTTATGGATGTGGTGAGAGAGGACATGCATGTGGTTGGTGTGACAGAGCAAGAGCAGAGGACAAGAAGAAATGGAAACAGATGATCCGCTGTGGCAACCCCTAATGGGAACAGCCGAAAGAAGATGATGACATTCAACTTGTGCAGAATTCTACTGCTAAGCTATTGTCTTCTACGTCATTTTACCAATATATTACACTAGTTCTGCAGCAGAGAGTTTACTAATTAACTGTGTGGTTTTAGATTTTGCACAATGATCTTTTGGTGGTATATTTGGAGATTATTCTAGGGTGATGGCTTTTGGAGTCTCCCACACAGAATGGCTTTAAAATGTTTCTGAAAATGTATCTATTTCACCTAGCTTTTAACATATGTTATCATTCTTATTAAGTTAATCATTATTTAATTATGGGTCCATACCTTTCAACCTCTTAGCACAAAAAATCTGGAGAAAGCCTAACAGAATTTTGGGTAAAAGGCCCAAAGAATAGGGACAGACTTTAAATATTGCTCTTAAAAACTTAGAAAATTACAAGCATAACAGGATTTGTCTTAACATGCATTTTGCTGAAGGATATGAAGTCTGAAACTCAAATGTATATCATTATTTAGTGACTTCAACCCTCAGATCATCCCAATGATTTGCCAGAAAATCACAAATTTCATGAGGAATAGACCAAAAATATGAGGCAAAAATCTGGACATTATGCAAAAATCTGGACAGCTGAGAGGTATGTATGGGCCTTTCAAGCTTTTATATGTTTAATCTTGTTTTTAATTGTTTATGTACTTGGTCATTAAGTGCATTCAACACATATGGATTTCAATTTGGCTTGCCTTGCTGGACCTGTGAAATTTAAGGAAATATGAAATATTCTTGCCTCTCCCCAGTTTGTTCTACTCTTAAATAACAAGATGGAAACTTTCCAGGGTGGTTTGCAGGTAAATTTGTTTTATCCTTTTGAGTGCCATCCTAACAAAACATGACCAAATTAATCCAAGTAAAAAAAAAAAGAATAACCTTTTGAAAATAATCTTATGTATGGGGCTAAACTACCCACATCCCCCTGCCCAGAATAATTATAATATCACAAACATTTGGGGTAAGTTATAAATGATATCAAAGGGTCAAGCTCACTTACTGTTTTTTTTCCTATCTTAGTGTGCCAAATGCAAATTAAGACAGCCAGATACTGTGGAGAAAGAGATATTATTGGATTTAGATGGCAAAGAAAGAATGATGGAATTAGTATTCCAGTTCTTGTTCAGAATAAGTGCTAATCAAAGACAGTGTTTTGCTCCAAAAAGACAAGGCAATGGAAGCGACATTGACTATGCTCTCAAAATAAGGAGACCTACTGCTAATTTAAAGCTAATCATTTAGAAGTGACTAGATCCAAGATGTACAGTCATACTGGGAAAATGGTGTGCATATGCTTTAAAAAAACAGAAATTAAGTAATTGCAAAGATGAACAGAAATGTGCATTAATCAAAATTAGATTTTCTGCCACAAAATAAATATCCTTTACAGTGTGACAGCATTAGGAAAAGAAAGTGTTTAATTTTATAACTGTCAAAATGTGTAACTGATTCTGAAGGCATTCCAACTGCACAGATTGATACGCCAGTCATGTAAGGCTGAGTCATCAAGAGGTTAGCCTCAGAATAGTAATAGGTATCTGCCCTGCAGAAAATTAATAACACTGCAACAGAACAGGAAGAGATGATTTATGTGTAGTGTGAGGAAGCTGTTTATTATCCATACACTTATAGTTCCATTTCTGCAAAGATAAAGATTTCTTTAAAGATATAGCTTTGACCAAAATGTGGCAATTCATTTTAGAAAAAAACAATTTGAATCAAACAAAAGATAAGCTTTTGGTTAGTTAAAAAGTCATGTTTATAAACATTTCTGAGTAGTGCAGATAGCATACAAAAGCCTGAAGATATAGAAAATTGCAGCCCAGAAAGTATGTTGTCTGTAACACAATTACTTTTTTTTAAAAGAGTTAACAGGTTGTGAAACAATGTGAGAGATCTTGGAATTTGCACTGTTCCTAATCTCTAAATACATTCAGGCTCGGATTCCTAAAGGTTACTGCCAGAGGTAAGCCCTTTTTACCACTGGAGGTAACCATTTATGATTCATAGACTGCCTTACTGCAGTGCTTACTTTGAAGAATTGAGGCACCACAGTAGGCTGTCTCTCAAGCCTACCTTAACTGATAATTAGGTAATATGGGGGAGTGATATATGATAATTAGCCATGTGATCTTCCCCAAAATAGCCAACAGTAAGGATTTGATGCAGCAGTGATTCACTGAACTGCTCAGTTGCATAATTCCTTAACACAACAGCAGCAATTAAATCAGCCAAAAGCACACAGTCACCCATTCTGTTCAATGGGTGAGATTATGTTAGTGGTAAGTGCAATGGAGTTTAGTTGATAGGTGGACTTGGGCTGTGTGTGCATGTGTGAGTGCATGTGGAGGTATGAGTCGTGTCAGGTGAGTGTGTGTGTGTGTGTGTGTGTGTGTGTGTGTGTGTGTGTACATGTGTATGTCTGTCTGTATCTGAGACTGTGCATGTCAGTGGGATCAGGTGGAGGTGGTGTTTGACAAGAAGAGGGACACACACACATGCACACACACACACACACACACACTCACTCCTCTACTTTGGCAATGTTAGAATCATAGAAGTGGTAGGACAATATTAGCTTTCATTTGGGACTCAAATCCAAGACCTCCTATATTTTCCTCTTACTTCTATGATTTTTGCAGTTCTTGTGAGACAGTGAAAGATGTATGTGATAATGGTGACAAGATTTGGGGATGGGGTAACTGCCATATAGGGGTTATCCTTCATACCAGACAGACAGACTCTATGGATATTACAGCTGCCTTCTCTTGCCTGCTTTATGTGAATACTCTTGTGGTTACCACCATTTCCCTGAAACAGATATTTCAAGCGAACCATAACGCATGGAGTCCAATAACGTGCTCAGAATAAAGCTGTCTGGTTTCATTCTGACTCATCATTCAAGTCTCAGAAGACTAGATCCAATGACTTATGGAAGCACTAAATTGTGTTACCAAGACTGATATTTTACTGATTAAAAACTGCTAAGGAACCCCATCCCCCTCAACACACACACACATATCATATGAGTGTTGACAGTTTTATATGCAGCTAGTGAAAGCTGTGAATTTAGATGATCCATGTGGGAGAAGGTGAAATACTGCAGACTAATTTATAAAACACAACTTTCTTCTTTCTTCCCTTTAAGCAAAACGTGTGAGAAGCGCTCAGAAGTGTAACAACAAGATTGTGATACTGTAAAATTAATTACGACTTGAGAATGCCATCACTTCTGGAGGTGGTGTAAGAAACTACAACTACAAGGCTTCTGCAAGCTTAGGAAAGAATACTGATGCAGTTTAATCAGAGCCTGCAACCAGTGCATTCTGTTAGACATACGTACAGTAAACATGAGGGTCTTTAGTGGTCTGTTTGCTATTTATTTAACAACAAAAGCAACTGTGCAACAATAAATTAATACTGTAGCAGAAATACAAGAAACTTCCAGAGCAACATGTTATCCTGTAGTTTCACTTAACAATTTCTTCTTTTTGTTTCTCCAAGACCTGCCTGACCATTCATTTCTTCCTCCTCATATCACCTGGTCTTAGCAGCCAATACAGTCTGTGGGGAGTTTCCTGCTTCAGGAGGAGAACACCTTGCAGTTCTTGCATCCCAGATGGAATGGATGAGAGTTGAACTATGGCAGGCTGGCATCGATAGCAGTCTCTGGTTTTCCATTTAGAGCCTAATCCTCCCCTGCTCGCCGATAAGCACAAAGCAATATGCCATCTGAGATGTATGAGTGTGCCCTCACAAATGTACAATAACAGCAACTATGCCAGAACATCTTTCAATAGGCAGTGTATTACAACTGGCTGAGCTGTCTCCTTCCCTCAGGACAGGTGAGCAAGTATCTACCACTTAGTTCCATCCTTTTTGAGTGTTTGTTCCAGCACCCTGTTCACCAGTTGATGTTGGGTCACCTAGATCACAGGTGTAACTTTATACAGCTAGCACTGTGCATAGATACATACATGCAGACACACACACACACACACACACACACACACACACACACACACACACACACACACACACACACACACACACACACGTGTCCTGAACATTGCTGTCCCAGTTCTATTTTTTCACTTGCATCTACGTATAAAATCATTTAATTTCACCTGCAGGTAGAGCCATTACACAAGAATGTTTTACTACAAGGATTGTGCTAAGCCCTGCCCTAATCTTGTAATTTCCAAAAAGCAGGTTTTATTTGAAGCTCAGCTTTCTAGACTCATGTAACAGAACCAGTCCCAGCTCATTGATTATATGTCAGTGATGATATTCTGGAGTCTAGCAATGAGCCATCACTAATGGATGCAACACGTGCAGCATTTTGGAAATTGCACTAAGTGTAGCACATCAGTCAACAGGAGATTTCTGTGGATTATCATCAATGAATAGTCATAAAACTATTCTGGAGATTAGATTGCTGAAGCTAAGTGTAACAAAGTAACATGCAAGCACCTTTTCCCTGACCCATTATAATACTCTACCTATCTCAGTACAATTTGTCAGACCTAGTATATATTCAGGATGGATGAATGGCTGAGTGGCTGCTGTTTCTCTAAGAGCTCACCATTAAGAAATTATCCCCAGTCCACCCACTTTAGTTCAATACCCCTGTGATGCTCACCCCTGCTGCCAATATGTGATAGGCACCAATATGTGTCATCCCCATACTGGGTCAGTAATCAATGAGCCTGAATCCTCACCACTGACACTGGAGAGGGATGTGCACTTGGAATACAAATGGATACACTCAGTATTTCCAGATGCAGACCTTTCTGCATCAAGTACAATTTCCCTTAAGAGCACACATGGAACAAACTTAGCCTGTGATCTGGATGCCTCTATACCTGTCTCCCTCCAGATCCCCATTAAGAGTCCCCACTGATACAGATGTAGGGTTAGGTCCTCAGCCGAGTGTCCAAGTCAAGTCCTCCAGCACCCTCTGTGTAAACCCAGTGTGTAAACCCAGTGCTTTGTGCCCCTGACCTAAAGTAGCTGACACACACACTCTTTAAGATTTAACTTTCACACATATGCACCTGGGAATGGCTGGCACAGATTACCCACTCTACCAACTTTGCCCAGACTATAAGGTAGTTATCACTATCACCAGTCAGTTACTATATGGCTCTTAAAAGGGTATCCAATCATACTGTGTTATATTAATACTAATACAAATGGTAATAGTTCACCAAGATGGTTAGGCTTTCTGGAGTGGCCCATACAGTGTCAACAAATAAATATAAGTACTCTCAGAGGTTAGATATTCTCTACAAGAACCAGCCACAATAAAAGTATTCAATATATTTAAAAGAAATAATAAAAGTACATGAAAATACTGAATGCATATTCACAGTAAACCACAGAGTTCAGATCACAGGAAATATTAAAAAGAAAAAAGTCCACATTGGCCCAAAGTTTATTAAAACATTACAATCCACCAGTTAAGTGCTTTCACTAGGACTTCATCAGAACTAAAATGCACATTACTCACTCTTTATATAAAAAACACCAATTTAAAGCAATCATTCAATTAAAATCCTGAACCTGTCAAAAGTACCCAATTAAAGAGACTTATTAAAAAGCAATATCAGCAAGGAAAATTCAAAAAACAATACCAACTAATTAAAATATATGGTTCATAATTTTTCTGCTCTCATTTTTAACACCAAGTTGATATATTGATTATATTTTTGGTTGCACATTCTGCACACCATTCTCTGTGGTTACCAAATTTTGAAAAGAACATTGATGGATAGACTCAGGCAAATAAAGGAAAACATTCTCTAAGCTTCACTATATTCCTGACTGAATCTAAGGGAATTTACTGTTCCCTAAGAACTTACAAGGCAAGGTAAAATTCATGAGCAGTTTTTCTAGTCAGGCTTCCCAAACAGAATACTCTCTGTATTCTGAGATTACTCCCTGTAAAATATAATATCCAAGATTACTTGCTAAATGACCTCATCTGGTCACCTGACTCTAGATTCCCACAATATCGCCTTTTGAAGTTTGAGACAGAACTTTAACAGACTGCTACAATACACATTTAGAGCTTTTATGGCAATGCCTAGGAGACAGAAATATTTAGAATACTTCCCCCCTTCTTTACAAAAGCTAACAGATAATGGCTGCTCCCAGACCTAAAAACAAAACTAAAAAGCACCAATGAAACTTTGTAAAATCACGAGCAGAAACTATGAAAGCCAGCAAAAAATCTGGTAACTCCAATAAGTAAAATCCAGTAAAATCGAAATTAGAAAATAGTCATATGAAACTGTTTATTGTATGCACTTTCGGCAAGGACGTTGCCTTGCCTTCATCAGACAAACAGTAGTAACAAGACAACAGGTTCTTTTTATACTTGATTAGGCTGATTAAATCAATTGGCCTAATTAATGAACAGCATATTTAAAGTGAGATCGAGAACATATAAAATATAAAATAACCAATATAAGTCTCAATGCTCCCAGACCTACTGTTCCAGGGTCTACCCAGCACTGCGGGGTGATGCTGAATGATTTAAGAGCTCATTTACATTTCCCTTATTTTTCTTAAAATGAGCCAGCTGGTTATCAATTGCTGTGCCAGTGTCATCTATTAAAACATATATATTTAATTCAGATACCATAATACATGTACAGTTTTCTTCATTTCAGCAGGGTGCGTGGTTAAGGCATTTTAACACAATTAACACAAGCAAAGCTCACAAATACATTTTCAGCACAAGCATCTGTACAGATCAGTTTGATGTACTAGTGACATACAATTATTTATAAAATTCTAGCTAGCTGTGTTGGCACAAGTCATACATCCACTGCCCTACTTCTGCCTGGCATGGCTGACAGTATCTCCTATCGTCACATCCCCAATTAGTGCTCTACACAGCAAGATCATATTGATACAGGCGTGCTCATTTCTTCCATGTCAACTAAGTATATTTTGGATGGTTGAATGGTACATACTGCAAACCTGTACATATTACAGACTACAACTATGGTTTTAAAATAAAGTAAAACATTAATAAAAAAATCCTCATCAACCCCCTGCATTTAATACAATCATAGAATACCTTTATTTTGTGCAGTGAGAAGTAAATAAAAAGATGACACGTGTTCAGAATAATAAAACTGTCCATCCTGCTGAGACATACTTTTCCAGCATACAAATGCAACATTATTTAAGAAAATGATAAAAAGACCTTATCCACCCTGATGCAGTTATCACTGCCATACACAGCTTTGTGCCACAGAGCAGTATCAAACCACACAAGATATATTCAAGATAGCCAAACTCTTCACGATCACTAATCCACATGTTCACCATTTTTTTTCTAAAATAGGCAAATTGTCATCTCCTGTCTATATTTCCAAGAACCCCGGTGCAGACCATTACCTTGTTCTACCTTATCCTAGCATACAAAATTATTTTCTCCCATGGGCTTGAGACAATTCTAACATTGCAGCAGTTTTCTGCTTACTGATAAAGTTTGTAATCTTTTTTTTCTGTTTTAATGAGAATTTGCATAAATTACCAAAACTTAATTTCTTAATATTTTGAATCAAATTTGCAGTATATAATCTGACAGTACTCCTATCATGGACAATGTCATTGTCATTGCATAATTTTGTCAGAAAGAACCATTTTACACAATGACTACAAACTCGCCTTTTAAAATAGAATTCTGTAGTGACACATCCATCTTTGTAATCCGACCACTAAAATACTAGTATTGTGAAAGTTTTGTCTCACTATATTACTACCTACCAAATATATGGCTATGTGGTTAATTTAGCAGACATTGCAACTGTAGTAGCATTCAGCATTTTTATACTTCATGCAAAGCTGCAGTTTACTTGCATACTTGTGCCGCAGAATGTGATTTTTCACTTAGAAAAGAAAATAAATTTTGCACAGTGACTATGTCACCTTTTCAGCTGAAGTTGCACAATGATGCATATGCCTTCATGAGATTGATCCACAGGATGTCACTTGAATTTCAATATTTTATGATGTGGATTTCTTTTGAAGGTGGAAGGATCGTAATTATACTGCTTAGAGTATGGAGAGCAATTGTGTAAAACAAGGAATGGATGTACTGTATCCAAACTGGGTTAATTCACAGCTGTCCCCTTACTTTGGTATGCAGTGATGGCAGACTTAGTATACATAAGTAGATAAAGCCCCCCACACACACACACACACACACACAGACATACACATGTTGGAGGGTGCACACAGTAAAGCCTCCTACAAGAATGCTTTAGTGGCAGTACAGCATGTTTTGAGATTTGTTCTTTCTTAGCCGAATCATGATTGATGTGGGACTGGACTTAGTTATAATAGGGAACCCTATGGTGCCCTACCTCCTGAAAAGCTACAATGCCCTGTCTCTCACAAAGGTAATTTCAGACAAGAAACAACATTTCACATAATCACTGCAGAATCCTTTTTAAAACAGAATGCAGCAATATTTGTACAGGGCAACAACATAAGGTATGTGAGCAGGGAGACTAAAAGAACCTAATATGTATATTGTAGAAAAAAAGGGGAGAGAAAGGAGATGAAAATGCATTAAAACTAATTAAGGCCATGAGGACAGCATTTTTCAGAACAGGAACTATGCAAGAACAGGATGGCAGACTCTCAGATACATGGAATGTATCTCAGATATAATGAAAGCTTTTTTTAACCCACGGGGAAGATGGTACTGCCACAGAATGGCATTGCTGGGGAGACTGTAGACTCAACCAACATTGTCTTATTTGATTGTGGATGAGAAAGGCAAAAGTCGGTTCTTACATTATTCAAGAAAAAACAGGTCAGAGGGTAGTAAAGAATTCTAGTCATGGGTATAGACAACATTTGGGTTTTGTATTAAAACCTTATTGCTACCATTTCATTCATTTTAAAACTGACACATTCTTATCAACTGCAGCCCTCTTCTTCACATAATACATACACACACATCTTATCCAGCAGAATTTTGATTAATTTATTTACTTAGTTGATTGATTTATTTTGTTCTTTGTTTCATAGCCTACAATACTAAAATTATGAAGTCTCAGACTTATATGAATTTTAGCGTGAATATTTTTGAGTGCAAAGAGTATGCCTGTCTGCACCCATTATTGTACATTGACTGTTAGGTAGTAGAATGTTTATATTAGGTTGTTTAAATAATTTTTATTTGCTGATGAATTGTATTTCTGCATTACAGTCACTGGCAGATGTTTTGCTACACCACACACTGATATTCATAGCTGAGTTGCATAGCACACCCTGTGATACTGCGTGCAAAGTGGCCACACCAGCATTTTGTGACTCATACTGACCAACAAGGAAAACAGCACAGGAAGAAAACTAGATGTATGCAAATGACTATATAGTGACATGTAACTGAAGATGTGCAGTCTGATGAGTGTATGATGATATACCCCTATGAGTTGACATAGATGTTCAGGATTTGGGAACTTATGTGGACAGTGAGCTAACTTTTGACCAGCACATCTCTATTGTTGTAAGAAAGTTCTTCTATATTGCACAGCTTATAAATAAAGGGATTCTTTCTAGATCTAGTGATGTCATTGTCGCTCTTTACTCAGCCATCATTAAGCCAATCGCTGAATATAATGCCCCCTTTGGCGTGTGTCTGTTGAGAAATATGCAATAACTGGAATGCCACAGAGACACCTCACTAAAAGGATGCAAGGCATAAACAACAGACTGATGAAAAGCCCTGTCACTATACTTGGTACCTTACAGAGTGCTACAAAGTGACCTGTGTCTGGCATACAAGGCATCCTCTAACCCAGTACTGGTGGATTTACTGCACATCAGCAAGTCCAATGACATCAGAAATACTCAGTCTAGTGATCTAAACCTCTTCTGCAACATTAACAGAACATTTTGGGACAGGTATATTTTCCAGAGGATACCACTGCTGTGAAACAGACTTCTTATCCACATAAAACAAAGTTCATCCATAGGGATTCTTCAAACACAACTTAGATCTATTTATGGAAAAAAGAAAATTTATCCCAGGACTGCCCCCTGTACTATTAATGGGCAGATGCAGCTCCTAAATGCTGTATCCTATGCATGGATCCCCTCAAATTATCCGTGGTTTAATCCCAGTTATTCTCATTAGGACTAATGCATAATCTATCTACAACCAAATGGGATTGGTTATTGCAAGCACAAAGGGGAAACTGGCTACGCTTAAAATGCCCCTTAAGGGCAACTAGGCTTTTACTTACCTATGAACCAATGAGATGCAAATGAGTACACCTGAAAGCATGTTTCAGTCCATAGATGTTGGAAGCAATAGACACAAAGCTGACTGTGCATCACTATAAGAGCAAGGAGCTGCAACAAAGAGTGATGCTAGGAGCAGCAGCAGCAAACGTACAGCAGCAATTATTGTCTCTAAGCTCCAGCACCTCTCTCCATACCTCTCAACTTTGGTTTGTTCCTCATAAAATTTGTAGTTTTCTGGCAAATTATTTAGGATTGAAGTCACTAATGATGGCCAACACAGTGGTGCCTTAAATGGCTGTGGTTACTTTGGCTCTGAATGTGCATTCCATCTTTTTTGTGTTTCTGTGAGGGATCTGTCGATCTGGTGTCCACTTTAACTTGGTCAGGTGTGCGGTCATCTGTAGCTGTGGTTTTTTTTGGCTTGGCCTTGTGGATTGCTTGTTATTGTAGGATCATTGGACTGCTATGGAGATCACTGGGGCTGACCGGGCCTTCAGAGGTAGAGGTTATGCCGAGTGCTGGTGGCAAAAACCTGACTTCATTTATTGGTTTTGATGTGAGTCTGGATTTTTGAATCATGTTGAGTCAGAAGTAACTGGTCTGGGACTTGGAGCATTCTGGTGTTGACAATGGAGCTGGTGATGGGTGGATGGAGAGAATTGCTGTGGTCGCAGTAGTCCAGGCCGTATTTGGTTCTGTTGTGTCATGAGGACCATTCTGGGACATGGGACATGAGACATTGCTTGTGTTGAAATGGAGCCAATGATGGTGTGGATGGTGTGGGTTGCTGTGGTCACTGTGGTTGACTCTCTGATGAGTAAAACTTGGTTATTGCAGCTTGGTGCCTTTGGGTGGCTTGAACTCTGTTGTTGTTGTTCCTTGTGTTGCTGTTGCTGGTTATGTGTATTTTTTGTCCTGTATTTATGTTTGCACATGAGTTTGGAGAACCATTATTTCATTCAGCTGTGTACTGCTGTTGTATGGTCTGAGCAACTATAAGAGCAATATTTAAAATATGACCATATTTTAGGGTGTTTGCCCCCACCCCATTATTTTAGGCTTTGTCCAGATTTCTTGTGATAAAAGGTTGACAGGTATGCCTCTCACCCAGAAGAGCAATTCAGTGGCACATGACAGAAGCAAAAATGGTACTGACAGCGTATTACCTACAACCAGCTGACTGGCCTGTGGCACACAGACCATTTTTGAGTGGCCATAGTTATTATATGGGCATTGGTTGAAGCATATTGTGAACAAACACTGTTAGAAAGAATACAAAATTTCTTATATCAATGGATATCAAGGCATTTGCAGCACTTGCTAAACTGCCTACAAGAACTTTCCAGAGACAGTCGGGGGGATACGCTGAGGATATCACAAGTGTTAGCCTGGAGAACAGTTGTGCATTCCTTGATATGGTACTCTGCATATGGAGCGAGACCTTACAATGCATAGCTTCTATAATATCACCTGCCCCCCCCCCAAAATACTGGGTGGTATAGTTTGAACACATGAACACATGTGGCACTAAATATCCCACCAAGTTTCTGTGAACAGCATTATGTCAATAGGAATGGCTACTGTTCTGTCAATTACCAGGCAGTGTGCATCTCAGATTGGTTGATAACCTATGTTATATGCCTGTGATTCCCACATATTTTAAAGAGGATGTCTATATCACTTCTTCCTGCATGGTGCAATTTCACATGGCTGTGTAGAAAGTAAGTGCAGCACTGTGCTAATCAGGCATGTACAGAGGCAAAGACTGTGTATAAATGTCTCCTCCAATATATTCTCACTGTGGTTCAGGTGATGCCACGTAACCAGTGGCGGCTCATGCCACTGGAATGCAGGACTGCAGCCCTCCCAGCAAAAAGATTCAAGTGTGGACATTTTACATTCAATAAAAAAATTAAAAAAAATGTATTTAAATACTTTGTTTGTTGTGCTCTAAGCGAGTCCGACCGACTGCTTGCCCAGTTCCGGGTTTTTTTTTTATTTTTTTTTAATTAGCATTTCTGTCAATCTAGACTACTGTAAATGCAGTTCAGATTAATGAGAAAGCATCAGTGTGATGCCCAGAAGTCTATGCGGGTTTAACCGCACAGTAAAGCAGAAGGGTGATCGGACTGCCACGTCTGCAGTCACATACGTGAGATGGATGGCTGGATGGCTAATGATTGGTTCTTGCTCTCTTCTCAAAAAAGAGAGCAAGAAACAATCAGTAGTAGTAGCCTGTAGTACAGTACTTCTATTACAGTGCTCGGTTGGTGAAAGTTATAACCTATAAAATAAATAATTTTGAAAATGAAAAGCAAAACTAACAAAATCCAGGTGCCTCTGCAGTAAGCCACCAAAGGTCCAAGAATAAATGCAGAAAAAAAGCAAAGGCAAGGCTCCAGTTTCTTCAACCAACACAGCTGTTTATTAAAACGAGCACTTGCACTAAATGCTTCTTCAGATGTATCTACATTGTTGCTAAAACACCCATTTTATGCTAACATCACAAATCACATGACAAAACCATTTAACTATTTAAAGTAAAATTTTTCTAAAAGCATATAAAAATGTATACATTTAAAAATATGTACCATCAAATGCAAATGCAGAAAATATGTACACATATAACACATTTAAAAACATTACCTATGCAATGGTCTCTTTTTTAAAATGGGTCTCATTAGCACATGGTCATTCAAGCCATGTCCTACATCAGCCCTCACCCTCACAATCCAGTTTGCCTCTAACTCTTCCATTCTAGCTCTGATAGCACCCCCCTCTCATTCTCATAACATCTGTCTAATACCATACATTTAAAACTATGTCTTTCACTTGTCTCAGACACATGCTTTGCAAGGGCATTAAATATGCTTTTCTTTTTAATATGATATATATGCTCTCTTATTCTATCTTTGAGCAATCTATCAGTCTTACCAACATAGAATTTATTACATAACTGGCACATACCCAGATATACCACATGGGGGGGGGGGTACTACATGTTGCATTAACGCTCAAATGAAAGACCTCATGAGAATCTGGGATGTTCAAATTCTATTCCTATATCTATATATTCACAATACTGACATCTCTTACAGGGTTTAGTCCCTCTATCTTTAGAATACCCTATCTGATTTCTCAGTGTACACAGTCTCCTTATCAATGACTTTTTGTTCTTAAACGTAAACTGAGGATGTGGGTCCAGAAACTTGCTCACTTGCCTGTCTGTGGTGAAGAGATTCCAATGAGTATTAATAATATTGGCATATTTTGTTATGTCTCTTGAATAACTAACACATTCTAAGCTTACTATTATTATATATTTTATTAGCCCCAGAGTTTTCACAAGGTTCTGAAAAATAGGGCTTTGCTCTCGTACCCCTTAATTTTTCTATCTCTATCATATTACTACGTACTTCATCCTTATTGTATCCCCTTTCCACCAACTCTGTACTTACTACTTCTGCCTGTTGTTTAAAGTCATCCTGTTTAACATTAAGCACAACTGGTTATGTGTGACATTTCTAAACACATATTTAGGATGCAGACTATCTTTCCTTAGCAATTTATTGGCATGACATGATTTCCTATACATTTTTGTACTTAATTCCCCTTCCTCTCCTCTCACTATACTGATATCCAGGAAATTCAACTCAAAGCAAGACCAAGTCAATGTAAATTTAAGGAAAGGTGTTGAATTATTAATCCATTCCACAAAATCCAATAATTGTTCTACTGACCCCTTCCATAACCGGAAGAGGTCGTCTACAAACCTTCGAAAAAACGATATGTGCTGTTTATAGGGACCCCTTTCCACATTCTCTACCTCTCATGCTGACATCACCACATATGCATAACTGTTGGCACATGATGTGCCCATTGCAACACCATTGCACTGCCAGTATATTCTGTCCCTAAACATAAAGATGTTATTCTCAAGCACTAGTTTCAATAAGATCTGTATTAGCTCTATCCTTTCTCTCGTGTAATTTCCATCTTTCTCTAGTAACTCTGTGACACTATTGATTCCAAGCTCATTCGGGATTACTGTGAAAAGAGAAATTACATCAAGTGTAACCAACAAAGTAAGTTCAGTCATTTCTCCCTTCATGGAAAACTCATACAGATCTCTAATAAAATGTTCAGTATCTCTTAAAATATATTCTGACTTACTCAATAAATTCCTAAGATTTTTATCAAAAAATATGGAAATGGATTCTGTGCCCCAATCCCTTCCTGCTACGATTGGTCTCATAGGGGGGTTTTCCTTACATTTATGTAACTTCAGTAATCCTTGGATGTTAGGAGTGAGAGGATTTTGTATTAAAAAATACTTTAGAAGACCATCATCTATAAGGCTCAAACTTTCTAAATTTTTAAGTTCACTATGTACTTTCTCTATCATTTGTCTCACTTGTGAAGGGACAATCAATTTATAGAACTTAGTGTCTTTTAATAAGTCATGCATTTTAGCATCATTGTCTTCTCTACTCATAATGACTATTTGTCCACCTTTATCAGCTGGTCGTATCAAGATAGTGAGATCCATCTGGAGGTCTATCAGAGCTTCAAACTCTTTTTTTTTTGTTATATTATGCCATTTTTTTCTTATTCTGTTTACTTTTCTCTTCATAATACAACTTATATACATCTTCTAAACAAAGTTTCTGAAAAGCGTTAACCAACAAATTTTGTTTAGGTATAAAAAGACTGGGCTTCCTAAAATTAAAAGTTTCTACACTTTCATTATTATCAAACATAATTTTAAGCATTAGGTTGCGAGTAAACATTTTAATATCAAAAACAATCTCTGTAATGTCCATATCAGCTGTGGGGATAAAGGATAAACCTTTTTCCAAAACATTAAGTTCATATTGAGTTAACATATTTGATGATAGGTTAACTACTAAGATTTTACATTCAAGAACGCTTTCTTTATTGTGTATGGACTCACCATCTCTTCTACATATTTCCTCTTGTTTCGCATTATACTTTTCCCTCTCTGCTGATTTCTGTACTGTCCTCTGCCCCCTCTGCTTGTAGACCTTTCCTTGGTCGGAAGTGGAAAAGTCAGATTCAACTGTCCATGTGGGATGTGAAAAAGGGGGGGGGGGTACTTTCCATGTTCTGCCTTCCTGGTCTGGAGATGTTACCATTCTCTTTACGGTGAACTTCCACTACTGTAGAAAAAGGTTTTCTTCTCGCTCCAGTTGCCGACGTGTTTAATGTGCTGTCTCTCCCTTAAGGGATAGAGGTACTGTGCATTTTTGATACATAGGTACGTATGTCTGAGTATCTTGTGTAGTGGTATTCTTAGAGAAAGAGATTTTCATAAGTTAATATGTGGTGTTAGAGTTTGGGACATGATTAGTATCCATGAATATGGTGAGGCAGGTGGGCTTGCTCTACTTAAATAAGACTGCTAGAAAAAAATAGATGACATTATCTCTTGACATAAGGTAAACCCCAATCTGTGTACAGTAAAAAAATATGCAAACCTTATTTTGCTGCATTCAGCACTGCAGCTCATGCAATAATGCATGATAAGAGATTTTTATCAAAAAAGGCTTGACTTGCATATAATAATCAGTGCCAAATCAGTATGTAATGTACAAATTATCAATGCGCAAGACTATTATTTAAAATATGTTTATTATATGTATGTATTTTTATACTAAAAACATTTTTTTTATGTTTGGATTTGAATTTCTTTTCAGTTGTGCAAATAAAACTGCCTTTCTGTACTTAATTTTATAAGAATGCCTATGAATCTGTTTACCATAAGCCTAGCAATCTTACTGACATTGCAATGTGTATTTTTGAGGAAGTTACAGGAAATCAATCAGTAGCTGTTTTAGATAGCGCCAAAAAATATTACTTCTTTATGTGGTGCCCATAAAATTATACATAAGAGCATCTCTGAACATAACTTTATTATTCAGAAAATGCATGCTGTTGCAGTGTCTGTTGCTCTGTGTTTAAGTAGCAATGCTTTAATGACCATCAGGTAAGCTTTTCTGAGATTGTAAGATGCAAGTAAGCTTTAATAAGCATACTGTTAAAGAATTACCAACATTGAAAGCCTTTTTGTTGTTGCCATGCAGAAACTATTTACATAATTAGATAACGTATAAGCCTTAGGTATTGAAATTCACATGACAGTATTTGTAATAAAGGACAGGATTACAGTATTTTCAGAAGCTCATTACATTTGTTGGAGACTTGCAGTCATCTTTGCAGGCTTTACCCATAAACAAAACAGAATGTCAATCTATCATGTGTGGTCCATAACCTGTGCAGTAATCCTTTAAGTAATTTATCATGAGCTTGTTTCTTGTTTGCTGTTCATTTTTTACTTTGATCATGTTTTACCCATGAAACAAGTAGATTGTTGTTGTCAGGCACCAGGTCTGTTTTGCATAAGAAACATTTTTACAAGTGGGGGTATCACAGTGATTGCTACTTTCAGCATGTTACTTGGTACTTTTATAAAGCTGAATATAGATTATAATTAGAACTGCAGTGCAAGGAGAAGTGGTTTGAATTGAGTGCTGCTTGTTTTTTTATACTTGATTTTGACTTGCATTCCAGTAATATATTTAAAAATTAATTTATTTTTTTCATGCCTCACAACTTTTTTGTTTTCATATAGATATTAAGTAAACTGTCATGTAGCCAATGCATTGAAATATTTTTTTTTCTTCTACACTTCATTTTGTCTTGATTGGGCTCTCATAATGACAGTCTGGCACTCAGGGCAGCATATATAATTAAAGTTCCAGTTTTTGTGGTTTTGAGCATAGCCCCACACCTTTCTTGTTGGCTGCACCCCTTCCCATTGGCCCCACCCATTCAGCTGTTTTGTGCAGCCCCCCTTTGATTTGAAGTCACCAGCCGCCACTGCACATAACTACTGGAGACTTGGTTGATAGCAATATGGAACATGCACAGCCTGGTTGATTTCCAATATAACACCATCCACACACAAACCAGAAACATTACAGAGCTCATGTTCAGCTTGCTGAATAGTCAGTTCCTCTGTCTAGATATGTCTGAGTTGGTACTGCAGTATGTCTCAGATACAACCTGCAAGATATGCATAGCA
Organism: Protopterus annectens; assembly: GCF_019279795.1. Taxonomy (NCBI): domain Eukaryota; kingdom Metazoa; phylum Chordata; order Ceratodontiformes; family Protopteridae; genus Protopterus; species Protopterus annectens. The sequence continues at coordinate 631,979,533 of NC_056737.1, read as the reverse complement.
TACTGTGTGCCACATAATGAGATTACTAGGAAACATGCAGCATGTGCTGAACTCCATCTGCTGTTGCTATCTAATGTCACAAATTTTGCAATAGCCACTGTGTGGCCTCTATATTGCTTTATAAGCTACATTTTGTTCTGGTCCACTGTGGTTGTTTTGCAGCTTTTTAGCATTACTTCAGTTTCTAAATCTGAGTGCAGTCAGGTGCTCAGACATTCAGCTTTTTACCCTCTGGCTATTCATGTGTACTTTATATTGCAGTGTATCACCACCATGCAGTGCTAACTTTTGTCTGGCATGCAGTATGTCTTTATGAATCCTAACCAGAAGTGTTTTTTGAAGTCTGTACTTTTTCTTATTGGAGAGTCGCTTTAATGGGTTGTCTATGAGAAGGACTGTTTAAGCACTGATAAGAGTTTTAATACAGCATATGTTATCTGGATGACACCATCAGTAGCATATATGTTATTGCAGCATGGAATGGCTGGTGGGGTACGTCACCAAACCAGTTCACTTGTATTTTGCTTTATTATACCATAGTTTAGTAGAAGAACTTGTTTTATTACACCATAGTGTAGTAGAAGAACTAAGAAACAATGTTAGAATAACCTTCCACTGGCAGCATGTCAAAGTGTTCATAAACTTTGATTCAAGCAGGTTACAATGACAGTCCTTAAGAATATCTGAGTCTGTATCTACTGTGTTAGTTGACCGCAGAACTAATCAACTATAAATCAAAGTACTTCACTGTTCCATTTTATGGCCAGCTGAAAAAAATGGTTTTCTTATTATCTTCTTGTAGCTTGTTTAATTTATTTGCATCGGGTTTTATCCATGCTATTTGTATTCTTCCTGTGTTATATGTATTCCACTATACCATGGCATTAATTATAGTGTCTTGGTCATTGAGCCCTCCCATATATGTATCCCACCTGCCTTCCTCTTCCTTATGATTTAATACACCACATTCTTCCTTTTTTGCACTCCATTATTTGCATTTAATATCATAAATTTCCCTTCCAGACCCCGTCATGTCCTCTGCCACCTTCTTGTATACATATATCCTGGCTGTTATTCTCCATGTGTGTACAGTACCACTTATTCAGTGGACTATAACAGCTTCTCTAGTGCTACATTGTATACAGACTCAAACTGCTGCATCCGCATTGTTACATAAAACCCAGAGCTGGATTTCTAATGATTAGGGTAGCATTGTGGTGAATCGCTGCTGTTATATTCATGCTGGCTCAATCTCCTCAGTGTAGCATGTCCCCTAGACATGCATAGGGAGCACAGATATGTTCAGTTGGCCACCATGAATACCTCTGAATAAGTCTTGCTGTGCCAACAACAGATAAGGTGACACTTGGCAACCCTGCCATGGAGTCCGTAGCATACTCTGAAATATATCAACAGAATAGCACATATGTCTTCTGTCTAATGAATGCAATGCCAGCTCTATGACAACTGTATCACTGCAAGCGATACAGAAAATATGTGGTTATGCTTGCAGTACTAAGGCTGACAGCATGCAGGGTGTGAAATATTTATTCTTAATCAGTTTGTGTAATATAGCAGGTTATGATTGGGTATCCAATTGTAACCATGTTGTTATGTATTTGAGATAAGGATGCCAAGAAATTCACCTCAAGGGTGAAGCTCAAGAGGTGAATCTTGGTACCCATGTTGAGAACACATAGTTGGTTAGGACTGGTGAGACTCAGTCATAATTATTTGTAGTGCATTGAGTTTTATCTATTCCATGTACTACCAATTATGAAAAAAAAGCCAGTAAACCATTTAGTGAGTGCTGTTGTATAGACAGATAGTAAATACTATTGCAGGTAAAAGTCACTGGCAGTTTTTAAATTCTATTCTAATTTAGTTAAATAAATTACTTACGGAATGATGTCTGTAAACTTCCATGAATAGAACAAAAATATGAGCCAATATATTCAGGGACAGTTGAGAGTGAAGGAATGCCCCTTCTGTGAGACCTGACCATAACATTGAGTCTTGTGCTTCAGGAGTGTATGACAATTTTTTTTTTTCAATTTTGCTGTGTATTCATAGCATGACATGCATTGCAGAATGATTACAGTATTTTACATTTCTGTAATCGTCCTGCTTACTCAGAAGGAAAACAATAAGGAATGTCATATATCACACCTGATATTTGCCAGCTGGAAAACAAATAGCATGTGCTTTGCATATATTGCCATCCATATAATGCTGGAGATATTTCGAGAGAAATGATGTAAGTGAAATACTATGAATGACCTACAGGTGGAGCTACCTACAATGCTGCTGTTTGGATTTCTGGCCGACAGAAACAATAAAACCACCTGAAAGCCATCTAGAGCACAGCAAGCATAGGAACATTCCCCATGTAATTGATTAATTTCCCATTTCCCCATGTGAGATGACAGACTCTATCAGGAACAGATTTTTTTATTGCAGTAGATAACCTGGAGCAGGTACTTTATTGTAGCATGGATAACTGCATGGAACCAATGTAGCATTGTGGAGTGAGATCCACTGCAAAATGAACATGCTACAACTTAGAACAATCACTCTACAGCCAACCAAATACTTTACTACAGGGTAGGTAATCGAGGTGTAGAAATAGTTTAGGCATTGTTAGAATCACTGAGTCTGTACAAGAATCACTGTAAGGCAAGGATAGGATTACAACTAGTTTATTTAATAAACAGTTAAGGGGATTAGTCCAACATGGTATCCTTTAAACGTGCAATCCAAACCATTATCAAGTATAAAGTAATAATGCATGGTTAAATACGTTTAGCTTCACAATCAATGCGTTGAAGTATCAGTCAAAATATATGCAAAGTAGGCAAAATTAAACATATACTTTTAAACAGGTACATTAGCATGGCAGTCATTAAAAGAAGAATCCTGCATATGTAGATTGTAGCACTGTGAAACAAGATCAATACAAGTTTTCTGCAAGGAAGTTTGCCATCCCAACCTCAGTTTGCATCGGCTCTACCCTCCGTCTTGACTTAACTACCAGCACAGCTATACTATCTCCCTGGGTGCAGTTGTTTTAATTTCTGCCTTTTCCAGTTTGTGCAGTGGGAGAAGTATAATTCAGAGATAAGCAGCATTTGTTTCTGCTGGTAAGTAGTATTACTTACAATTGTACACTTTTGCTCTCTTATATTTCAGGTAGTAGAAATAGAACCTTTCTGTTTTCCGGGTTTGAACAGTATTTAGGGTACTACTGAACCGGGATGATATTGTGTAAAATATTGATACAACTTTTCAGTACATGTGTAGTACTTCAGAACAATTCATATTCATGCTGTATCAATCCATTGATCATGACTGTGCTCGCAGGACTGCTAAAAGAGATATTTTTGTAGCTTAAGAATTCCTTGTCATTTTATGCATAGACAAACATTCAAGAAAGTCAGCAGAAATTCTCTTGAATCTGCTCAGCTGTACAACAAGCTCCTCATTTTGAGCTGACCAGTCATCTTAACGGATACCTATATTTAGGCAAGAACAAATTGTGTCAGTCATGAGACAAACTAGCAGGAATTACTGTCTGCCATTAGTATGAAGTCACTAAATCCATTTCACCATGTAATAATACACATTATTACGCTAGAAGAGTAGAATGAAATGGTCAAGTCCAAGGCAAGCATAGCGTAATTAATGTTTCACTAGCATTAATCTGTCTTTTAAACCTTCAGCTTTCAATGTTGTACATTTGTAACTGCTAATATCCCATTTTTCACTGCCATTTTTAAATCAATAGGATTAATAGCTTCACATCTCCTGAAAACAGTCCCTGTAATGGACGTAATCTGACAGATTTTCTATTAAGGCTATGTTTTCTAAGTGCACTTGTCAAGCATCATTATATTTCACTTTATAGGTGATAAAACTTCTCTTAGGTTCCTAAAATGGGGATAAGCCGACTGCAGAAACATTTATACTGACTGTTTATGTGTAGATTGGGAATTTTCTGCCAAGGCATTAAAACTGAAACACTTAATACATAGTCACATGTATGCCCTAAAGTGGTGGACAAATGCCATTTTGATTAATAGAAATACTTGTGCATTGTGGAGCAAGACCCTGTGCATGGTCTTGGTCAATTGTGTAGGCAAACTATTCCAAAGACAGCCTGGTCAGACAACATACACAAGCCATACAACACAGTTGTACATGTAAGGTTCCATGGAGTAAACTTCAGGAGCCCAGTAGGTGTTGTAGCTGCTATGACAACAGTAATCCTACTTCCCTGCTTGAATGCTACTCAGTTGACAGTGCTGATCAAAACAGTGGTGCTGATGTAGCGTAACCACCCCAAGACCTCCACAGCACCACAACAAACTCCTTACCAGCAACAGAGTCCCCTACAGTTAAGAGACGCCTGCTACAGCAAAGTACCAAAGTCTGACACCATACTGTGGTGCTGGTCATCTCCCATTATTGAGAGCTCACACAGAACCAGAACTTGCATTACAGTATTGTGTTAATGATGCACAGAAAGGGTAGGTCAGCATTAGACTATACAACATGCCTTATTAAATAGCTACTGTAGCTACTAAGTAAAATATGCTATGCAGTAATTATATGCTATGCAGTAACTATCTGTCTTACACAGTAGTGCTGTGTTAATTTTGAAAGGATACACAATGCTGCCTGTCAACCACAAGAATGTCACTGTGCATCCTAGAAGACTACTACATTTCATGTGTATGAATCACAGTAAACTCCAGTGGCATACCAAAACATGGTGTGCAGGATTCATTTCTGAATCTGTGTCATATCTTCATTAATACCACAGCCAAGATCTGTTGATCTGATAGCCTTCTAGAAGTTTCTGTAGAATTGTTATGTTATTTCATTGCAAGTGGATCAGAGACAGTTGTGATATAAAGTTTTGATGGGGTGGATATATCTGTGTTGCATGTAGTAATTTCCACATTTGTGTACCACTGGATAATGCATACGTTCTGCTGAGTAGCTGCGTACGTATGCGTGTGTGTGTGTGTGTGTGTGTGTGTGTGTGTGTGTGTGTGTGTGTGTGTGTGTGTGTCTGCATGTGTGTGTATGTGTGTGTGTGTGTTAGCACCTGTACATGTGTACATGCATGTCAGTATATGTAAGCACATTTATTTATGTCTTTATATGAATGTGTGTGTGTGTGTGTGTGTGTGTGTGTGTGTGTGTGTGTGTGTGTGTGTGTGTGTGTGTGTGCATTTGTATGTGTGCATGTGTGTGCTCATGTATGTACTAGAGTTTATACACATGTACTGTTGCTTTTGTGTCTATCCATGTGTGTAAGCATGTGGGTATATAGCTGTTTTTTTTGTGTGTGTATGTGTGTTGTATCTTGTTTCTGCCCTCTGTCTTTTCAAATAAATACTAGTATGTTGTCCTCCAGTGCAAGGTGTATGGACACTGAATGACAGGTCACTTTTCCTGAATACAGATTTTTGTCCAGGACAGTGTCTGTTTGCTTTTGCTGAACTTCAGCACTGTCAGTCATGAGATAACCACATCGACATTTGTGAGTGCCAAATGGAGTAATAGGCTGTAAATGATTAATGCCAAACAAAAAGATATGTTTGTGCTATGTGAAGACTTATTATGACAACACATTCCGCAGTCTGAGTGCAGAATTTGGAGGAGGAACTTATACTTTTACTACAGAACAATGTGGGACAGTTACTCTTCTGTTAGCATTGTTTTGTTATTTTTGTACTTTTCTTTGTATATGACTCAACAAGGCCAGTTCACCTAAGCCATTTTTGTATTCCTGTTGGTCTCCAGCAGCTAACCCTCAATGGACCTCAGTCCCTCTTCTTGATTTCCAGGTCTGCCTAGCCTTACAGACCTCATCAGGATTATCTCTGATACAGGTTTGGGTCAGCGAGGAGATCAAGCAATCCCAGGTCTGCAATATACTACTGCCTGGAGTGTTTTTCCTTACTAATGTCCTCACCACAAGCACACACCTGGTAACACTCTTTAGGTGGGGTATGTAGTGGGAGAACCACAACAATCCACTCCTTGCTTTTGCAAGGAGCTGACATCAGCAAACTATGCCACCGACCCTCAGGAAGCACATTTGTGTGATTTCCCTAACCTCCCCCAGGGAAATCTAATCATGTTGTAGGCCTCATGGAGGTGCTTTTCCCTGCTCCCCTGAAGATGGGCCCACCCATCCTCCCTGACAATACCCCAGACTCCAGTGCCGCTAATCAAATTCAGAATATTTGGACAATAATTAGGCATCTATGCTTCTGTTCTATGGTGTTGACAGCTACTTCACCTAAACTTGCAGGAACTTTGCTGGGTAGCTGCTGGCATGTGTATGTAGTATTTACACAAATGTTTCTGGGAAGTGATACCATTTATTTCCTGTTCCACATGTCTTAGACATCCTGCTGCTACTGATTTTTATATGGAAGGATCAGACCAGTAATTTTGGTGACTAGTCTCGTGTTGATGTGGCTAGGAACAGGTTGGTACCTGTCAGCTGGCCGCCGCCAGCCTTAAAGATTTTAAGCATGATTCCTGTCTGGAAGCCTTTATTAGATCTTTTAAAAGCTAAAGACTATAGAAGTATTATATCTGCCCTGCTGCATTGTACGGCAGTCCTTTCTGGCATATTATAGCTTTCCTGTGCTTTAAATCCAGGAGTGCATAAATGAAGAAAAACAATAGTGTACAAATCTGTCAGCTATACCCCAGTTGGTTGTGCGCCTGTGACTTTTTGTTGGTTGGTCATTAAATATTTTCTCTAGGAACTGAATTTATGGGCCTGTTCTGAAATGAAGGGTGCATTTATGAAGCTATGAGTACAACAGTTGCATCTACATGTGGTGATATTTATACAGTTTACTGGCAAAATCATTCAGTATGTTATTTTGATAATGTTTTATTTTATGACTGTTCTTTAGAATCAATATATTTGGATGTAAAAGGTAATAAGATAGCCAGCTACAAAATGCTGTAATGTGTTTACATTAATCTTCCTTTAATTTGAAATTTTACATTATAGTAAATCAATAGTCAGTTTTACTTTTTGAGATAGTTTGATAAAGATGATTCAGATGATGGGCATTTTGTTTCATATTTACAAGAAAGCTGCAAATGTCAATGCATTACTCAGAGCAGTAGCTGTGCCAGATGCCTATTCTCAGTATAGTGACCCCTCTTATCTCTTCAAGTGAAGAGAAAAAAAAAGAACTCAGCTCAGGCTTACACTGTAGCAAGTATACCCATGACCCCAGCTGTTCTGTGAAGAGGAAAAAGAAATTGGACTTTTATTGCAGTTTCAATCAATTTCCTAAAGCAGCTAGATCCACCCCAGCTCTTCCAGTGAAGAGCAAAAAAAAAAAGCCTCCTTTACATGAAGTTCCCTTCTCTCCAAGCATTTTGATACAGAAAAGAAAAATGCACTGCAGGTCACGAACTCCAGATCACACACTCTAATACTTTGCGCCCAGGTGTTTGCTTCTGTACAGGGCACTGCTAACCACAAAACAACAGAAATAACTGGCTAGAAGTCCCTTACAGAGACAACATTGAGGCAAATTGTCTAACAGTGACAATAGTGAGAGGAAAATACTTTTTAGTTCAAAAAAATCAGAAAAATGCATGGATAAAGCACGATATCAACTGTTATTAATTAATATAAGTTAAGTGTGATTTATCAAGGAAAAGTACTAATCTTTGCCTGGCTGGTGCTACATGCAAGTGAAACACGTCTGGAGCACAGAGTAGGATGTCAAGCTTTGCTGGGCTCTGTGGAAATGAGCACAGATGTACACAAATGTGTCTAATTTATACCAGAAATGAAAACATAGAAAACTGAATATGGAGGCCTCTGGCCAAAAAAAATGATTACAGTATGAGCCCTTTAGCATGTTTCCCAACTCATTTAGACCAGGCAAATGCCTCCTACAACAAGATGATAGATGAAAAAGCAGAAAACTGACTACAGAGCCCGCTGGCCACTAAAACAACTACACTATAGACTAGGCAAACACCTCCTGCCACAAGATGAGTAATCCCACTTCTCTTAATGTAAAAACACAGAAAAAGAAATCCCACAAGTACAATGTTATCACAAATAACTTAAAAACAACTGTCCAGAAGTTCCTCATAGGAGGTGATTTCTGGTCCAACCAGTCTAACAGCAGCAAACAGGGAGAGGAACCACACTTTTAGTTTAAAATTCAACAAGAAGCACAGACAAGGCAAGAGTGCAGCATGAGTGCTTAATTTAAGCGAATCAACAAAAGTACTTAGCTTTGGTTGGATGGCTGTGGATGTTATCCTGTAAAAAAGAAAGGATTATTTAAGTCTGAAAATCTGAGAAACAGTTGAGGAAAATAATGATTTTGATTGACATTAACACATGACGTTGTCTTTTTTAGGCGAGTCTCTAGTTATAAGTTACTAAACTTTCAACTTGTTGTTTTTAGAGCTGTCTCATTTGGACCTTCTGTGATAGAACAAACATATTTTATAACAATACCTCTCAATCTCTTAATGCAAGAAATCTGGACAAAGCCAGACAAAATAGGGGGACAAAGGTCCATAAGTAGGGACAGATTTTAAATATTGCTCTTATAAACTTAAAAAGTTGCTAGAGTAACAGGGTTTGTATTAACATACATTTTCTGAACAATTTGAAGTCTGAAACTCAAATGTATGTTATTATTTGATAACTTCAGTCCTCAGATTATCCCAGTGATTTGCCAGAAAAGCATGTATTTTATGAGGAACAGACCAAAAATATGAGGCATAGATCTGGACATTCTGCGAAAATCTGGGTAGTTGTGAGGTATGTTTATAACCAAGCACCAATATTTTGATTTTTATTCATAGGAAAGGTAGTAATGAGAAGCAGGTATATATTTGACTCACATAGGCCTTTTGCATCTTGTACTAGGTATAAAGCCTGTACTGATACTTGTTACTACAAGGATTTTCATATCTATTTTATGTGCTTATGATGCAAGGAGTTTAAGAGGTGCTTATATGTGCTACTGCTTCATTCAACTGCCATATGAATAAATGCAAAACTGCCTTTTTAAGAATATTTTTCAAGGGTCTGGACTCTGGACCCCTTACACCCCTTGTTGTTAGGGCTTTGTCCCCACACTCCCCAGTCTCGACGTATACTATTTCTGAGGTCACAGTAATATGGAAACAAATGTTTAGATTTGTACAGTACCTCATTGCTATGCATCTTGTGACAGTGCAGCAGGCAGTGAGGTAGTTAAAGTCAGTACTGAGGGCAGGAATTTGGGTGGGAGTAATTCAAAAGCAGACCCAGATTTTAAATTACTGAAACTTAAGAACACAGACATGAAGTCCATAACATATCTGTTATTATGTGGGAAAACCTAACCAGTTTTTTGAGAATGCAGAATTTTGAACATGAATGTGATACTGGGAACTTGATGATAGACTGAGGCATCTAAGATATTACTAAACTAATAATCAACAGTGAACAGACAAATGTTTAATGTGTGTAAGATGAAATATATCCTTAGTATAAGATTAAGCCTTTAGTAGGAGCTGGTGAAACCTCGGTGTAGATGTATATAACTTCTCGGGGTTTGGGAAGTGAAACGCCAATCCTTATGGGAAACCCTCAACAGAAAATTCTTGTTTGGTATAGGAGTTTGAGGACAGGCAGAAGTATTATTGATTTGGTTTACCTTTTGTTTGTGCTGTACTGTGCTGCAATGCTGTTTTATTTTTTTCAAATAGTGTTTTGCATTGCAGTGCTACTTTAATGGGCTGGCAATGTTATGTGGATCTAAGTTTTTTTTTGGAAATACTTTATAATATTTTCAGTAAGGACAGTATGCTGCATAACATATTTCTGGATAGCCATTTGAAATTGTGAGATTTGGTAATGCATATCCCAGAATAATGAGGGTTAATGACTGAAAATGTTGACCTACATATACTGAGTTAGAGATTTCCATTTCTTGGAAGAATCAATTTTCTGTAAGGTATGGTTATCTTGGCATTGGGATATATAAGTTAGGGGATATGGGGGCTTACCCTCCAGCAAAACATAACATAATAATAATTTTAGGATTCACACTTAAGTATTCTTGGAATTAGAATAGGGAGCCTGTTTCAGTATACTGTTTATATATATGAATTTCAATTCTAAACAGAGATTAATTTATTAACCACTACTTCATTATAAACAATTTAAAATACCTAAGTCCTAACTGTAAACTAAACTATTTCCAGTATATGCACGATGTATCACATCGTTTTACATTCATTTACATAATCCCTGGGATTCATTAATGTCTATACTAAGTGTACATTGTATCCACCATTCTGAGTGAATAGACAACACAAGCATAACTCACATCTTATTCCTCCTAATTTTATTTTTCCTGCTGATTTTCTTGCAGCCTTAAATATCGAGGGAGATTCATAAAGGTTACCACAGACTGTAGGTTACATGCACTCTTAATGTAATCTTCCTGAGTGACTAGAAAGCACAAAAAATGTGGTAGGGATGTTCTTGAATACCGATTTCTTCGGCCTCTATTGTCTATCTGTGTGACTCTGAGCAAGTCACTTAACCAGAAACTGCTCCCAGGATAACTCCGAAAATGGTCCATGGAGATCAGTGCTCTAACCTGGAAAACAAATACTAATAAATAAATAAATGCACTTTGGGGATTATTTGGTTACCAAAGAAGGTTATGAACATATCGATTAATGTTTCAATATGAGTTTTACTTGTCATTAGAGATATAGTTTGAATTATATATAATATTTTCGCAGCAATAATATTTTAATCAAGTTCAGTCTTCCTTTGAATGCAAAAGTCAGTTTGAGATAACACCTTTTAGGTCTTTAATATTTTCATAGTTAACACGAATTATATCATCTATGTTTTTAGATAATGTAGTTCCTAGATAATTTATTGTTTTGCAATCAAGTTATATTTATTCATCTATGACAGATTGAGCTGCCTTACAATTCAGCAGTATCATGTCTGTCTCTCATTACATTTTAGCTTAGAAAGTATATCAGACCTTTCTTAATGTATACTCTACATACACTATGAATGTTTTAACAATGCATAGCGTCAGTAATGTGTCATCTGCAAATAGTGATATTTTGAATTACGTTCAGTCTCTACTATGAAACCTTTAGTATTATTACTTTAATTATTATTATCCTACCCAGCGACCTTTCCTCACTTTCCACTTTACCACTCTTCAAAAATAGACTGAAATGTTTCCTCAGAACACACTGTTTATGCCCCTGTACTAAACCTCACTAACTGTCTACTCTACCCTAATATGCTCTGCCTTCCTTTTTTTTTCATTAACTCTTCTGTCAACCTTTCTAACAATATTTAACTTCTACACTCTGTATCTCATTATTTTCCTTCCCTATTTTACTTATTTGTTAAAAAAAAATGCATTATTACTACTGCTAAACATTAAGCTGCCTCTTTCATTGTGTACTGTACATGGATACGGCATCAGCCTGTATGCCTCCTTTTTGGCCATTAAGATATGTATTGCACTTGTACATTGAATCAGCCTGTATGCCTCCTTTTTTCATTAAATAATGTACCTACATGGTATTTTGAACCTGCAGTTTACATTGTAATGATGTCTATCCTCTTCAAATGATTTTCTGTATTAACCTGAATTGTCAGTGTATATACTACTGTCATTTTTTTGTATATTTATTTGCAATTTTTTATATTTGTTTGCAATTTTTATGTTATCTGTATGTCATGGAGCTTATCTCCCCGGGCCTCTACTGAAAATGGACATATATCCAGTTAGACTAGCCTGGTCAACAAATGTAAAATAAAATAAATAAAAATTATTACAAAAAGAATAATTTAACTTACCTAGAACTTAAAAAAAAACAATCCAAAAAAGAAAAAGCTCAAACTGGAATCACAGTCCAGTTAGATCAGATATATTCACAGCCAACACAATATCCAAATAAATGAAAAGTCAACTTAAAGAAATGTACTGTTTATTGCTTTCACCTTTATTTAGAAAAATACTTTTTTCAGAACAATGCAAAACTCAGCCATGCCATCTAATATACATTTATAATATACTCTCACTTTTCAAACTATCCAATCAGCTTGAGTGATGACTAAACAATACAATTCTTTCTACTCAAATCATTGGAGATAGTTATCCTGTTAATACAAAGCTTAACAGGATTATGTCTATTTTACTACAGGAATATGTTTTTTTAATCTAAAATTCAATCAAATATTATTATAATCAAATCCAAGAATTGATATGCTTTTTATATTATTAGAAAAAAATCTAAATATTTTTTTCACAAATTTAGCTCCAAGCCATATTATCAAGTATGTGATATTCAGTACTTGCCATTGTTCACATTCCTTTGGTAACACTAAATAAAAATATAATTTTAGGCATAATAAATATTATGGAAAAATAATCTGGTTCTCATCCCTTTCTCTTTTAAGTTGTATTGTCTTTGAAGCCTCATTTCTACAGGTTTTCCTAATAAATGAGTTTCTTTAGACTTACGATACTTGTTTTATTAACTCTAAGATATCTGATCACAATTCCCCTTTGACAACTACTATTTGGGCTGTTTATTTTTAAACACAAGAATGATATTAGCATTTCTATTTTCAAAGTCATTCTGTTTCTTTGATAAGTTTGTGCCAAATACAATTCATACAAGAAATGAGATTCTCAAGCATAGTTTTATGAGAAAATAATTGTATACTTTAATGATACATCAAAAGACATGCCATAAGTTAGTATTCATATTGATCACAAGCAGCTCTCCTATTACAATATCCTCTATCCTAATTATGAAATCCTAATCAAACTATCTACTGTTCTACCCAACCCAAGAGTGACTACCTGACTACACAATAAAAACCACAGTTGCAACTGCAGGTAAAGAAAAAGAAGACTGGATTAATATAATGCATACCGTTCCCTATATATCTTAAAATTAAAGCCTATGTTTAAATTAAAAATAAATTGATAGGTATTAAATCTAAAGACACAGACCTTCTACTAGCAAGAAAGGGGAAATAGAAAATAAAAGAAAACTAGGAAGACAGAGACAAAAATGTTTACTTGTTTTAACTAAACCTGACATTATATATATATATATATATATATATATATATATATATATATATATATATATATATATTTAAACTAAGTCTTATGATCACATCCATCTTTCATAGTAAAATTCAAATGTAATGCTGTATAATATTTTGAATATGAATACTTAAGAAAACAGTTTCACTCTAAATCTGTTTGTTTACATTTCCAACCTTAATCAGTCTTTTGTTATATCAGATATCAATGAAGGCCAAGGTCTCACGTTCCAATAAACAAATTAGTGTCTATTTAGCACATATTAGTGAGCTTTAAATAATATTACTAAAGCCCTTGACATCATTTATAAAGTGTTTGAAATGTCCATTGTTAAAAGAAAGGAAAAAAGTAAATTATATAATTAAATATAGACATATATTTGTAGTCTAGTTAGGAAAATATATATTTAAGGATAAAATAAAGAGAACTAGAGAATTACTTAGATGGAGCTTGAAGAAAATTCTTATCTATTTCCAGTCGAGTGAATCTACCCCTTCCACTTTTGTTATTGCAATAATTGATTCATTGGTGCGTACTAGGTTACCAACCACTGAGGCCTTCTTAAGCCTAGTCAAGCATCCCAAATTTCTGACAAGTTCCTTCCAGCAACTAACCTATCCTAAAAACATATCCAACACTTCTATTAAATATCAGATCTTGTTTCACCATTCCATTTTCATTTCTTCCATCTCACATTTGCGTTTATTATTATCGAGTAAATGACAGGTATAATTTTCAATATGCAATTAACATGGTTAAAACAATGTAGAACTTATAGTCCTGACCTCAGTTAATGCCTTTATAGAGTTTGCCTGTTTTCTGCAGATCACCTCTCAAAAACTTCCTGGGTGTTTCTACCTCAAGCTCACCCAAAAATTGAAAGGGTTTATTGACAGCACAGACTGCACACCATATCAGGGATAGCCACTTGACGGGAAAATTAATTGACTCTAGGTACTGGTATTTGCCAATAATAAGTGGATTAAGAACCCAGAATACTCCAACCTGCACTAAGGATTCATGTTAATGGTTGGAGGTCTATGTGCCTCTACTGGGCAGTGGGTACCTACTGAAAAGACCAGCAGCTCTATTTTAATAAGCTACTAACTGGTTGGTGTCCAGTTTCCTAGTTTGGGTTACCTGGTATAGCTGCAAAGCTGGGCATAAAACCAATCAACCTGCCAAACATGAACCAAGAACTGCTACACTCAATGTAGGCTCACTGAAAGAACACCGCTTGGAAGTGGATGAAATGATAATAAGGAGAAGGTCGAATATCCTATGTATCCAGGAGACACGTTGGAAGGGAAGTGCAACAAAGCCACTCGACTTGGGATCCAAATTCTACTACTCAGGAGGAGGACAGACTAAAAATGGTGCTATAATTGTGGTGACTGAGAGTCTTCTGAAGGCATGATAAACTCATAATGAGCTGACTCCAGTGTAAGGTTATGGCAGTATTCATAATTTTGGCCTATGCCCCACAGTAGGGTTGTGATAAACAAGGTAAAGTTGCAGACGTTTATAAAAAAAAAAAAAGTAGAAAACAATGGGAAATAGCCAACAAGTATTCTTTCTTCTCGTTTCTAACAAACAGGCTAAGAAAACAGTCACAATAACAAAGAATAAGGCATCTGAGCCATTCAGCCTGATTCTGGAATGTGCCACATTAGAAACTCTCTCTTAGGATACAAGGGAATGACAGAAAGACAAAGCAGATAGTCATAAGACACCCTTCATAAGGAATGCTGGCCAGAACTTGCTCATCAGTCCACAGGACATCAAAGGCAAATGGAACAAGTATTTCCAGTAGCTTCTAAATAAAATAAACCTCAAAGAGGAGGCATTGCCCTGGACACAGCCTATGAAGAAAGAGGAAGAAGAACCCACCGTAGAAGAAGAAGTAAAATAACACTAAGGAAAGTGAAGTCAGGGAAAGCAGCAGTCTCAGATGAGATCACAACACATATGATCAAGATGTTGGGTGAGTTAGGAAGGAAATGGCTACAGCTGGTACTTGTGGCATTATGGAGAGAAAGTAGTATTCCAGATAGCTGGAGAATAAGCATTTTTATGTACAAGAATAAAGGGGTCATTCACAACTGTGGACAGTATAGAGATATTAGACCCTGCTACACTGCATGAAAGTGATGAAGAGGGTGATTTATAAAAGAAAATGCACAGTAATAGGAAGCAAGATAGGCAATGGGTAGCTTGGATTCACAACAGATTGCAGCACAATTGACCTGATGTTTGCAATCAGGCAAAAAAGAGATGAGGAGAGAGACCAACTTGAAATTCCTAGACTTGATGAAAGCATATGACGAGGTACCAAGTAAGCTGAGTTGGGAGTCTTGCAATGGTCTGAAGTCCTAGAAGCATTGGTAGAATTAGTGCAGGTTATGCACAAGGACCCAATGGAGTACAAGTATAAAAAGTGTTCGGACTCAGAGAGGGGATCCCAGTGGGAGTGGGTATGCATCAGGGTCCAGCTCTGGGCCCACTGCTGCTCATGCTCGTAATAGAATACATTAACAAGCAGGTTGGAGGGGATAGATAAAAAAGCTGGTATATGCAGATGATGTGACATTTTATGCAGACTCTGAACAGTAGCTTCAGCAACTTTTAGGGGAATGGGATGCAAAAGTGAAGACACAGGATGAAACTGAGTAAAGACAAGGCAATTGTCATGACAGCAAATAGGGGAAATCAGAAAAGCTGAAAACTAAGATAAAAGAAAAAATGGTAGAACAGGTTAACAACTTCAGGTACCTGGAAGGAGTGATTGCAATGAAAATAAAATCTGAATAGGAAGATTAAAGCTAGAATCACAGGGGCTGAAGCCCACTAGCGGAGAATGTTAAGGTAGTGTGTTGACAAGTAAGGTGTACCAAATAGTAGTGCAACCAGTGCTACTGTATGGTACAGAAACCTGGGTGGTGAAGGAAGAGCAGCTGAGGAAGCCAGAGGTGATGGAAGTAAATTGCTAGAGACAGGTGGTAGGATACACACTGTGGGACAGGTGACTGCCATGTTTTTATTATGGTCACTTTTTCCTTCTAGAGTAAAAATGTACTTGGTTGATATCTCACCAAGTAAATTAGGACCCATGAACATTCCCAAGGAGAACACAAGGTTAAATAGCATTAGACACTACCCTGGACTGCCACATTTGCATGAAGCTTCCACTACAAGACCACTTTCTGCACTGAGGCCTCCATGAAGGCAAAACCTCAGAGGTAAGATCAGTCTCTGAACTAGAAAGTCATCAAAGTGTGATATGAAAACCTTCCAGGCTAAGACTTCTACATCTCATTAAGCCTTTCTGAATCTCAGGGAATGACTCTATAATAGTATTCTCTCATCATCTTCATATTGAAAATCAAATGACAAATGCATTCATTTAGGGCACTTACTATGGTGATCTATAATAATAGGTTATACTAACCATGCAACAATTATAAAAATGATTTTCTAACCAATCCTTAATGCACTATCAAACATACTCTTTTCCTAATATTGATAGAATGTATATTGTCTTGTATTCCATTTCAGCAGGTATTCCTATTAGTGCCACTACTTCCATTAAACCATGATACAAAGTTGACTGTTTGCTTCTTTGTATTCTTATTTAATAGGTAAACTATTTGTTTTCTCTTTACTTATCTGACTTTCCACAAGCCCATAAGCTTTCCTTGTTAAATTTCCAATAAGCAACGAGTATTCTGATTTGATATATATACTACAGTCTATGAAAACAGTATTACTAAATAAATCATTTCCCACTAATTAGGGAACATTGAAATTATTTGTGCACAAGTCTGCTAAAGCAAGACCAAACTCTGATCGGTCTATCAACTTTTGTTATTCAGTTGATATATACATTAAATCTCTAGCTCTGTATTCAAATCCCCTTTTCATGTAATAGTTACTATCATTCTCTAATGTAATTTTTCATTTATAAATGCGTGCCAGATTATGCAAACGAAGATTTTATTCTTTTTAACATTTCAGCAGTAAAAGAAAAGGTACATCCACATCTCTCATTTTTCTTTTATATTCATACATTAATTATTCATTTTCTTAATAAATTCTATTTTCTTCTATTGTACTGTATAACTTAAAAACCCAAGATACGGTGCTTGAAATTGTGTAATGTCAAAAGAGGCATATTGTATAAAGTATTCATCAGAAGTAAGTGTACCCGTGTTTCATCCCACACATTTTTTATCTTGACAGAATATCATGCATGCACCAGGGTCCACACAGAATCTCAACAAACATATTATTTTAGTAGCAATTAACAACTTCTAGCATTTATTTAAATATAGCAGCTACATTAACAAAGATATGTCCCCAAGCTGATTGAAATGGTACACATAGCAAGCTAAATTCAATAAACCCTACACGGTCTGTTTACACCATGTATGCTTCACTACACCACATGCACATGATAGCGTACTGTTTTGGATTCAGTAAGTGGCTGTACATGGTGTGTAGAGCCACACAAACAAAGTAAACACTGTGGCATGCTAATTATAACATAAGCAGCTGAACTGTATGTTAATCAACCAATACAAGATGGGGCTATTCAACAACATATAAAGCAACTGTGTAGACTCAGTGCTGGTTTTCCGTGTAAATTCCAGAACCTATTCGAATACAGTCATGGAAAGGAGTCTACACAGAAAGAATTTTAGGGGCTGCTGTTGCTTTAATTCATGTGTATGTGCAACAGACTGAAGTCTATACAAATCCTGAAAGCTATGCTCCAACATGCCAGTGAGCATATATATTTTCCTGTACTCCTGAGGACAGAGCTGTAAATATGCAGGAGTTCTACTCTGTAGCTGACTAACCTGAAGTACTAGGTGTCATAGATCGTACACATATAGAAATCAAGGCACCACCCAGAAAACAGGGAAGGCTCTATGCAAGGGCTTCCACTCTAACTGCCACACCATGAGTAATGCCATGGGAATCATCTTGAACTTGGGTACTGGTAACCCAGCCACTTGCCACGACACACATATTTGGCACAACTCACAGCTCTATCAGATGTTCACAAGGAGAGATATCCCACAGGGTCATTTACTGGGGGATTTAGGTTATGCACTGGAACCATGGCTTTTGATGTCCATCAGAAATGCATGCACACCCTTCTGAAAAATGCCATAATGAGGCAAACGCTCAAACCAGAAATATAATAGAGCATGTGTTTGGGCTGTTGAATTCACAATTCCAATGCCTCATCTGGGGGAACCCTGCATTACAGTCCAAGTATATGTACTGAAATATTCACTGTCTGTGACATGCTCACAACATCATCCTGAGAAAGCAGCTTCAGCAGGATCAGCAAGGGGAAGGGAACACATCCCACCATTAACGACAAGGTCACCACAATCACATGCAGGTGAGGAGTCAGAGGGGAAACCAGCAGCTGCTGTGGGTGTAGGCAGACATAGGCATGTTCAGTATGCCCTTGAACTGGCTAAGAGGCAGTGCATAGCACACTCACTCACCACCTAAGTGGCTGAAACCTTCATCCTACACACATACATATAGTAACATTGATGCCAGGCTCCACAAACTATTCCTATTGTCCAGCAGTG
Organism: Protopterus annectens; assembly: GCF_019279795.1. Classification (NCBI taxonomy): domain Eukaryota; kingdom Metazoa; phylum Chordata; order Ceratodontiformes; family Protopteridae; genus Protopterus; species Protopterus annectens. The sequence goes on along the minus strand of NC_056737.1, from coordinate 631,960,749 downwards.
AACGCTGATCTCTCTCACATCCTATGGAGCTGTAAATTTACATACAAGTTATGGTGTTCTCTAAAGGTGAAGTTAGAAAAAATGGGTTATGAGTAGTCGACATTATTGTGGGAATTTGCTATCCTACATATAACCCCCCAAAAATTGCTTAATCAGGACACATGGATATTAGTTACATTATTTGTGCTAATGAAACTATATATCACCCAGAATTGGAAAGAAATAACCAAACTATCATCAGAGGAATTCAAGAATAATGCTACTAGATATGTTACAGCACATAAATTAATTACAATAGACAGTAATAAACGCACATATTTTCAAAAATATTGGAGTCTCCTTCTGAACCACATTCTAAAAGAATGAATATTATTCAAAGAATTAAATCATCACTTTGTATACAAAGTTCCCCTATACTAAGTAAAGTACAAACAAAAGAAGCTTGGACAAGCAACTTAAGGATGAATCAAATACACATACAGCTCTCTCATGCTTCTGCCCTTTAGCTGCTGTTGCACCTGCTGTAAATATTGTATGTAGTGTGCTAGAGTTTATTACACCATGCAATTAGGATAATTCTATACATTTTCTGTTAAAATTTGAAGATAAATAGTAAATGTGTTTTATTCTATGTGACTTAGTAGAAATGAGACCTGATTGCATGTTAAAACAAATATTACTTTCTATCTGACAATTCTCATGATTGTTTGTATTGTGTGTTACTGTAATTTACTTTTGGAAAACAAATAAAAGTAAATATGGAAAAAAACATTGATGCCAGGCAATGCACATAACCTTTACCTACCCATGTAATAGCTGTGTAGTGCTAGCATCAAACAGAGTCAGCCCTGAACTAAAACTGTTGCAACTCCTAGATTTGCACGGTAAGTGTTGAACTTGGAATGTATAATAATACGAATGATTGGCATATCCTTGCATGTTGTTACTTGTATAATGTAATCAAGTAAAAGGTGGGTGATTTGTACAGAAATGACATTAACATGTGACAGCAGAGACATATGTGACTACATGTGTCCTTTATCAAGTAGTAGGCCTCAGGCATCAAAGATTCACACATTCATAACTCTCAAAAGTACTGATAGTCACCGAATGTCCTTAGTTTAGCATCATACTTTCGTAAAGAGGTTAGAAAGTAATGAGACACATTTCAGTTTCAGTCTTCATAACCCTCAAAAGATTATTAAAAATACTGATGCAAAAAATGTTTGATTCTATCAACTGTCTAACTTTCTAAGAACAAAATATGTCAAAGGTACAATTAGCAAAACAACATCACAAACGCACATATACTAAACACTAATTGAGCTATGCACCCTGAGCATCAGACACAAGTATCCCTGAATCTAAAATATAAAAAACAAGGATATGGCACAGTTATCATCACTTGCATAGGGTGTTGGGGGGCAGGAAGACTAGGCTGACACAAACCGTCAGTGAGTGTATGTGTGTGAGTAAGAAAGAGAAGCAGGCAGACAGTTTGATAAAGTAACAAAGGCCAGTGAGACAAAATGAGCTTCACCTCTGAACCATATAACTGTTGTGTGTGTGACAGTATAGATCCTCCAGGTGAAATTGGTGTGTGAGTGTCTGCATGAAAACAGCCAAGCTCTGTGCTAGCTCTATGTCTTGGTATGCTGGACAGGTGTGATCTGTGTATGGTAGAGGTGGCAGTTCACCATTGTTGTACCTAACCATGAGAATGGGCTTTGCACTGGCACATCAAAGCCCATGATCAGATCCAATACTATTACCTGAATGTGACTAATGTCTGCTGGATGAACTTTCCTCAAGAGGATGCCCAGGACCATGACCCCATGGGCTGCCACATCTGGGTGTGGACATGTCAACCACTGATGGAGCATTGAAAGTAGTGCCACTATGGGACCATGATCAGGCATGGTCATGTGGCTGACCTATGCCCACAAGAATGCCATTCCAGCAGACATTCCATCAGAGACACCACACATTCCAACATGTCATTAATCTGATTCATTGAATCAGCAACACAGTGGAGGCAAAAGACACCAAATGGATCCACTAACTTCAAAAACACGAATAAGGCAACAGGAACTAATACTCCACTCTAAAGGTTGATAAACGAAGTAGACTTTTAATTAAATATTGAGCTACACACTCAACGTGTGAAAAGAACCACTACACAGTGGAGGCAGTCATGCATATCAGCCTGTGCCATATCTACAACCCTAACCATTTCTCTGGAGACCCATGGGAATGTGCCTGTTCCTCCATGATGGCCCTAAACATATGTCAAGTGGCACTGGAATACACACGTGGATCAAGTGGAGGATGGACAGCAGGCCTACTCCGACCAATCCTAACAACCTTGCTGTGTGGCACCTCACCCACACTTTGTCTAAGGCGAGACTCAACAGGCACTAAAGCCACAGTAACCACACTTCCCTGACTGAGTGTCACACCCTCCACCTGTCCAATATCTGAGAGTTCACTGGAATGGGTCAACATAGGCCTACTGGCTGTATCTGATGGAATTACAAGAGATGGCTGAATGTCAGCCTTAGTGTCAGATTCAACCACTGCATCCCCTGACTGTGCCTCTGTTTGGCAACCATCATCACCAGAGTGTGCCGATACTGTGACATCAGATGGTAAGACTTCCAATATCAAGATCACCTGTGATAATAAGCAACAAACACAGGAAATAAATTAATAGCTACACTACTATAGTCAAATATATGTTAACAAACTAACAGTAGTGCCACTACTATAGACAGTACAGTGATACACACAACAGTCCTGACACCCACATCACACAAATGGATAAAATATATATTTCTTCTAACTGCTTATCACTAGTGACAAAAAATATTTGGCTTATCATGTGCAGATGATTTTATGCTTCCTATGGATGATGGTTCTTAAAACAGTTAAGCAAAAGGTAAGGAGAACATCATCACAATTAACACTAATACAGGGGGGGTTAAAACATTTTGCCCTTTATATGTCCATTAACAATACGTTTAACAAGAACTTGGATGACAAGTGCAACCTAAATCCACGTGTAATCAGAATATGTTGTTAACTGTATCAATTTACAGCTCCCCCCAAACAAATTGATTGTTAACAGATCTTGCATATTGCTATCAGTATTTTACTATACAGGAATATTTAACAATTGTGATACATAAGCCTACCTGGAAGTTCCTCTTGGGACATACTTCTTCTCCCTGAAACAGTAGCACCAATGTCAATTACATGTTGTTCTGCACTTTCCAGGGAGCTGTCTGGATCCCTGACAGTGAACATGAACTTTTAATTTGCTGCAAGCAGTGGCTCTTTAGCAGCCCTCCCCTGATAACCTTCCAATCATGGGCCACTGCAGCTGCTGTCCTCTGTGCAGATGAAATCATGTGAGCAGCCCTATGGCACACCTGATCATATGTCCTGCTGTGGCAGCCAACTGCATTCACATCAACTATTTGTTGCCAAATTTGCATACTGCCTGACATATCTTCATGTCCCCTCTCAAGCAGAAAGGCACCATGTCACCTAAAAGCTTCCACAATGACCTGATTATTATGGTCAGTGAAGGGGGGTTATTGGCGATTGGGACCACTGGGTGCCATAGTCATAAGTGACCTAAAACACAACAGAAGGATAATACACATAAGTATGACATAACTAAAAGTCCTGTTTCCAGATAATACATAAAAGGTAGCATTTCATTATTAGCCACTGAAGAAACATAAAACAGTGAATACACTGAAAATTAAAAAGAGAATTATGTGGTTGTAACATATTACAATCACACACAAAGCAAGGTTAGATCCAGATAAGGAGAGTACCAGCAGCAGAATATCTTGCGTCAAAACAGAAATACAACTTTGCTCCCCCACCCCAAAAGAACAGGCAAATGACATATTTTGCTAACAAACTATCAGTGAAATGCTAAAAGTGCTATCAAATGAACTGTCCCTGAAACATATGTACAGATTTAACAAAGAAAATTCCATTTTAAGTTATTGCCAGTCAGTACCTATGGCCAGCACTCCCCTAGAGGTGTGTATGGTCCATCCTAGAAGGCTAACACCCCTATGTCATTGACAATATAGGATATTTAGATTTCACAGACATAACAATAGAAGAGTGTACACAGAAACACATTTGTGACAATAGCACTTGTGATGACAGTTAATAAGGCTGCGCATCTGAAAATGTGAAATGCCCTGACAAAGATGCCCATGCTATCAGTATACTTCTAAGAAATGCATTCAGATAAAAGTGGCATTTGCTAATGCACATATATATATATTAAGATATTTTTCTTAATGACATTTCAGCATATACATTATATAGCTGAAAAATGCATGCATACCTTATCTATGTCAATAGTCTTCTATGCAGATATATCTCAAAATAATATCCTGTTCTGTGCTATCCACATAAGCAATTCTCCTCACCTTCTGGTGCCACAGCTACACTGTTCCCTTTTTATAGTTTAGATATAGGGCTGTGAGCATGGTGAAGATGTAAATGAGGTGTGAACTCATTAGAATTGCTGAATCCCAATTATTTGGCTCCATGTAGCAGATGTTAACATACTGCAGGTACTCATTCACTGTTTTTTGCTAATGAATTACAGCTGTGAATGATTACTGGTAGGGAGAAGGAAAACACAAAATTAGCTCAGATTGCCCTACCTCCAGTGGGTGTGTCAACCAGTTTAGATTACAAAGTGTAGAAGTAATTGTATCAAGGTTTTAAATGTAAGTAAGGAACATTTCACAGTTTCTATTTAGTAACATCCAACCTCCCCCTCATTTGTTGACAGCTGTATATTATTGCCATTTAATATCCTCACACATTTTCAGGACAATGATACAAAATGCCTTACCAACTGTATGTCTCAGATTACTGCTCAGATAAGACAAGAATGAACAACAAACACAGAGAGATAAGACAGAGCTTCATTTCTGCAAGCAATAACCATAAATGGTTGTGTGATCACTCATTGCACTGCATCTGAAAATAATACATGTACAAACAGCTGTCATATGTTTTATTAGTACTGTGGATGATGTTGCAGTTGGTTGTATGCAGTATGATTTCAGTTCCCTGCTGCAAAGCTGTTTGTGTGGCAAAGAGGGGATAAGACACACTTACTGTCTTCCTCAGGTTCATTGGATTGAGAGTTCAAATCCAGACCTGTGTAAAAATATTTCATGTGTACCAAGAAAAAATTTGTAGGGTTTATTTTATAGATTGATTTTCTTCATTTCAACTAATTTTCCCTTTTTATTTATTTATTTTTTAATTTTTTTATGTCAGTGTTTGCACTGTGAGCATCTTAGCGCAAACAAGGGAAATGGAGAAACACAATGAATGCCAGGTTTAGATGTGCTTATCTCGTTTATGTGATGCATAGCAGTACGAAAACCGGGACTACTAGCCCACACAGGAAGTAGACAGATCACCTGCAGAGAGGATGTAGACAGTGTAAAGGTCAAAATGATACATTGTTGCAATTTTTGCTTTCTATCTTGCAACACCACTAAGCAACATTGCTTGGCGGTTAGCAAGGTTTCCCAATACCTGCAGCCATTGAACACCTGCAGACAGGACGCAAACAGTCAATAATTGAAAACGTATACATTTTATTAATTCTCTTGGGCACTGTGCAAACAAGCTAAGCAGCATTTCATGGCAGTTAACACACAAAACTTAAGAATGAATAGGGAATTATGCAACTGCCAATTAACTATTCCTGTGGCAGAAGGTGTAAGTGTAGGCTGTAATACAGATGGTCCTCAGTTCTAATACAGGAAGTGCAACATATTTTTACTGTGATAATCCAGTTTATAGCAATGAACAGAAAAATATACAAGTGCTATTTCAACATTCTTGTGGCAACAGGTGTAAGTGTAGGGCTGCCATATTCATGGTCCTGAGTTCTAATACAGGACATTGCAGACAATTTCACTGTTGTTCCATTTCATACTATATTCAGTCTCACTTATAACACTTCAGATACTTGAGATTATACGAACGATATGTATGAGGGATAAGAACTCCCTTATTGTGTTTTCAAATATATGACTGAGGGTACACTGTCTACTATATTTCTGTAAGTATAATTCTGCTAGCTGGACTTGGATGGCCTTCACACTTAAGACACATACACAAATAGATCTATATATAAGAACATTGTCAGGTCACAGACATACATGGTTAGCAGCTCAAACTGTCAGCTGTATTTATGAATGATTCATGATTATGTCTAAGCAGCACTTCTTCTGTGGCAAAGATGGAAAATCACCACTGTGGAAGAAAATGTTTTGTCCCTTATGCATATGTTTGAATCCTACACTTTAAAAATCAATTGTATTGCTGTATAAAACCAAAACAAAAATGTCTCTGGTCATGAAATTTATGCCTCCAGTGCATGTCTGCAAAGTTAACTCACCTAACAGTTACAGCAGCAGTCACTTGATATTATTTTGAGTGGTGTCTGTTGCTATAACTCACCTAACAGTTACAGCAGCAGACACCACTCAAACTAATGTCAAGTGTCAAATTAACCTTCCATTTTCAAAAATTGCTTTCCTCCCTGCTTGGCATTGCCACTCACTGCTTAACATTGTGCAAACATGGTGGCATTGTTTCTCACGTTTGCGCACTACCAGTAAAATCAATAACAGGAGTTGGTGGGAAATCATCATTTGCCATTGCTTTACTTTTAGTATTAGACATGTCTGGTGTTAGTGGGGAAGATACCCAGTTTAGGGTGCAGAGGTGGGGTGTCCAGGATATTTATTGGACTCATGGTAAAGCACCACAGCTGAAGGCTTCTACAAGGGGACTATTCTGGCTCCCAGTACAAGTCTGAGGTGTGTAGTACTTTGGCTTAGGCTGTATCCATTGTGACTGGCATCCCACACACTGGAGAACAGTGTAGGCACCATTTTATTAACCTACAAATGTGAAATAAGAATGCAGTCAACCAGTGGTTGACTGAATTTCAAACTGGTGACATCCCACAGTTGCGTAAGTATGCTAATAAAGGGAATTTTTAATACACTGAAAGCTGATTATAGGCAAGACTGTAATGCATAATGCTCTTCTGTTCTTTTCTTTTCTTTTCACAGTTAATGCCAAAATTGAGTTGAATTGGCAGGCTCATGCTGAACGTCTGGAGAGACTGACAGAAGCACAACAGAAGCATTATTGCAGCTTTAAAAGTTAATGATAGATTTTTTTATATTCTATACAGTAGTAGCAAAGTGGGCATGCATATCCTAACTGTAAAAGCAAGTATGCATACATAAGTCTATAGCACAAACCAGCTTTATGAGTTAAGTGTAAGACTGTAGTCAGAGGTTGTGGGTTCAAATACCACAAGTAGCAACTATACAGTACTGCATCTCCTGCATAATATAACATAATTTAAACTCTATACAAATGGCATAAATGCCCTGTTGTTAACTGTAATCAGTATACTTGGACCAAGCAAGTAACCAAGTAAATAGTGTGGGAAGAAATAGCCAGGGAATTGTTATGGCTAGGCTTCTATAGGCCCTAGGGCTGATAGCCTAGTACCAACCTATGAACCTCTAAGCATATGTGCAAGATATACACATTGCAAATATTACTTTGAGCAATCCATAATTATAGTTTGTAGTTGATAAAATGTATACTTAAATATAGCAGTTCAAATAATATAGTTGTATCATTGTGGTAGTGCATTGTATGTCACATATGATGCTATTAATTTTATCTTTTATTTTTCTTTCACCCCAACCCTTATCTCTTTTTTTATTTTCTATTGTGTGTCATCAAAAGTTTTCCATGTCATCTATCAGTAACAAATCACTAAATGCTTCACAGCACACCAAGGTAGCTCAGCCTGCCCCCGCTCCACTGGCTACATCACCAATGCCCAGCATATCTGGAACCCAACCTGGGAGCATGCCTCTGCTGCCTCTGCACTACCTGCATGCTCAGGAAGCACTACCCCAGCAGCTGGTGCTATGGTACCCCGCAGGAGTAGTGGTGGTGGTAGGAAATTCATCACCTGCCAGGAGGTGCCAGGGTTGGTGCATAGGGTTGTGCACCACGCCATTGGTGTATGCCTATGTCAGATGGAGAAGCTGCTCTCCCTCATGGTCCATAGGAGGAGATGATATCAAGTACTCCAGCAGCCAGCAAAGTAAGGAGACAGTGATGACAGACCTGTGGATGAGAACTAGATTCTCACTGTCTGCGTTTGATGGGCATGAGTTTGTGTTGTTTCTTCCCTCACCCCAATCATAGTGTCCCCAACTTTTGTGTCCCTCACCATCCCTGTGTCTTGTCTTGATTGTTTTGATTTGTTTTCTCACCCCCCAACTTACCTGACCCAGAAATACTAACGTCCCTTACCCAGCATTCCACTCTTACTGAATTACAAAAAAAAAATGGGCACCTGTCCCACAAAAAATATTGTCCTATACATAGCCATCCATTTCACACATATGTCTTCTTGGCACTTGATTTGGTCTAATTGGCTATTCAACATGATTGCAGTGTTGTCACCCCTCTTTGTGTAGGTGACAGTCCAAATTCAGCTAATATTCTGTAAATATTTTCAGTTTAGACTGTTAAAGAAATGGATACCTACTGTTCTTTCCTACCTCCCACCTGCTCATTCCTGTATTTCTTTCCCTTTGTTTATCCCCCCTTTTGCTCCACTTTCCTGTCTATCCTATTTTAGCACCTATATTCTGGTCAATAGAATCACACACAACACACATAAGTACCAAGAAAACCAATGAAGCCCTTCACATTTTGGCCTCTGTGTTTGCGTGGAGTTTGGCTTTGCACACTAATGCCAAGCAATGATAAACAGCTCTTCAGTGGTGCGGTTTACCTCCACCCAATGCCATTTAAACATACTGCGCCAAGGTAAAACACAGTAACACACAGTGAATGTCCTATAAAGATTAATTTCATTACATTATCACTATTTATTTAACAGTATTATATATACCTGGTTTCAAACCCATCTGGGTTCAAAAAGAAATGTGTCAATGCATTTACACCTGTTGCCACAGAGTCAGCTAAGCAGCAGGTGTGTTTCATACACTTAATACTAGCTCTCATAATTTTAGCAATGAGCCTCACATTTGTGCACTGCTTCACTGCATGCAAACAAGGAAAGCAGTACAAATGTGTATCCTGCGTGTGCAAACACCTTGACAGTCATCTCGCAAACCCACTCTTTGCCATTGCTCCATGCAAAGTAAATAATAGCATGTATTAGTTTTGCTTACTGTCCATTTAGTCTTCATGCTATGAAACTACATGTGGAAACATAAAAAAATGAAGGCCTTATCTAAGAATACGTCACGTATGTACAATGAAGCCATGTGTTACCTCCCCCTTTGCATTGCAACCCTGGTCTCTCAGTACTTCTTCACAAATATATCAACTACACTACATACATTGATAACATGTTGTGTAATATACCATGCAGATCTTTAGAATGACAACACATATTCAGATTTTCAAATGCTTGCAGTAATGTGGACTCTTGTTTGGATATAGTTTGTAAAGCTGCCCCTTAAACTATACCTGCACATTGGAACACAACCACCACATACTACTCATTGCACACTCATCAGTCTTTAACAGGCATAACTTGAACTGTCTATTGACACTTGCACAAGCCTACATATCCATTTCATGCAGGCCTCCCAACATCTTCATTTCAAAATCCACTGCTAATGTCATCCACTATAAGTTGGCCTGCAGCCTTGTAAATGTCAGACTTGTACTGTGGTGCTTGCATAAAGTCCTGAGTTCTCTAGTCAGTGTACTTAGGTAGGGGTTCTGTTCTCACTGCAGTTAACTGAGAGGTGTGTGTGTGTGTGTGTGTGTGTGTGTGTGTGTGTGTGTGTGTGTGTGTGTGTGTGTGTGTGTGTGTGTGTGTGTGTGTGTGTGTGTGTGTGTGTGTGTGTGCATTTGTGCACTTGCTTGACATTAGAGAGAAGATTTTACACCAGCATGTGGGACACTACTATTACCATTTTCTCCTCACCAGACACTTCTGATATTATCACCTAGAAACTGTTGTCTGACACTCTCCAAGTAAGACTTGAGCTGTGGCACTTGACTTAAATAAACGTTCTGTAGTAGGTGTACTTACGTAAGAGTTCTGTTCTCATTGCAGCCACCTGAGAGGTGTGTTTTTTTTGTGTGTGTGTGTGTGTGTGTGTGTGTGTGTGTGTGTGTGTGTGTGTGTGTGTGTGTGTGTGTGTGCACTTACTTGACATTACAGAGGGCATTATACAACAGCATGTGGGACAATGCTATTACCATTTTCTCCTCACCAGACTCTGATGATGTCATCCGCTATAGCTGATTTGAGGATGTGCAGTATTTCCATCAGGGCAGGGTCAGAGGCTGGCCTGTAGGCCTAGCACAAGTCACTTCATTTTGTACAATACAGATTATAGTGACAGAGTTTTCATTCTATCCACAAACATCATGGCATGGTTTGTAGGCCCTGTGTTTTCTTTGTAAGAAACCCCTGTGGTCCCTCCAGCTGCTGCAGGTATCTTGTGAGGTGCATGCAAACGGGAGCATTATACTCTATTAGTGTTCTGATGTGATTCGAGTACAGTGCTGTTATATCATCCTCAGATCTGGATATGATGGCCAACTTATGAGGTGCATAACATAGCCTTTCCATATCACTGTGAACACTTGGTAGTCGAAGTTCAGATTGCTATCTACGTGTGTTGCCAGGTCATGTACCACTGGGTTTCAGCATAGGGGAGTGTTGTCAATGCTGTAATTAGCCAGGAATTCAACTTTGCAGAAGGCCAAAATAATGACAAATATTTGCATTTATGTGTAGACCATGTAGCTTTGGCACCAAGTCATTTGTCTGTGTTAGCCCCTCGGTTCCAAACCCAGTTCAGAATATTTCCATCATAAATCTACTCAAACGTCTGTCATTAGAATACACTAATATCAGTAAATATGCACATTCTCTGCAGAAGTAAAAGTAATCTAAATAATTCCACAGTAAAGAGATCTGTAACTAATGAAGAGGTTGCTGCTAGCAAACAACTTTATATTTCATTGTTTCATCTACAAATAAAGTGCCTGTTGCCCTTGAAGAGTAAATTGGCTATGTTACATTAAAAAAATGATAAACTAGTAATATTGCAATAGGGAATGGTTGGCAAACTAATAACAGGTTAATAGTTACTAGGTATCTCTTCTAAAGAAGGACATTCACAGGACTGCAGCATCCACTTCCTTTAAAGTATAACACAGTACAGTATCAGCAATCCATCTACATAGTGTAGGAGTAAAACCCACAGCCTTCTGCATCAAAAGCAAGAACACTAGCTCTTGTGCTCCTGACAATGCAAACAGACTTAGCATAAGCAGCACTAAACTTCTCTTCCCCTGACACTCTCAGCTCCTTGTAAAATCTACTTGACACTGCTAAATCTCTCAAATTTGCAGCACAAGAAATCTGGAAAAAGCCAAAATTTATTGGGGGAGACAAAGGCCCAAAACCAGGGACACAAAATTGCTTGTATAATCTTAGAAAGTTGCTAGAAAAAAATTTAAAAGGAACAGACCACAAGTATGTGCCAAGCATTCCAGACATTCTGTGAAAATCTGGACAGTTAACAGCTTGCATCAGAAGTGGTGGTATAGGTAGACAATTCAGGGTTGTGTTTCTTTGAGCCTGAGTACCACTCACCACCAGTTATACCTCACTGGGGAGTTTTATACTTTAACATACACACACACACACACACACACACACACACACACACACACACACACACACACACACACACACACACACACACACACACACATACACACACACACACACCTCTGGACAGGCAGCAATAACAACCAGCAAAACAAATGTAAGCAGCAGTAAGAAAACTCTCCTTACTCGGAACAAGAACAAGCAAATGATCAAACCAAAGCTGTAGGCAAATGAAGAATTGCGCTGGTGAACAGGAAGTAGAAGAAGATGTCATCTAACACATGTGCAGACATGATGCTACAGGACTGGTCTTAAAGAAGAACACCCTTACAAAACATTGTTTTTTTATATTAAAACTATTAAAATAGACAGTCCCAAAAGTGTCACCCAGGGCGGGCCTCCCCTCTCACCACCACCCCCCCCAGCTATGCCACTATCCCTTCCCACCTGGTCAGCTAATAAAGAAAAGGTAGATTTATACCCTTCCTCTCCTTTCAATTTATTTTTTTCAGTATCCCACACAAAAAGCAAAATACTTTCCCCCATCATTTTATACTGTTCAACAATTAACATACTATACATGACATTTATATATTGACAAGAAGCAAATAAACTCTGCAATGGACTCAACATACCAAACCACATGGCTTAACAGAAGAAATTGTATGTACCATACCCCATAGCAATTCATATAAACAAAGCATTTCACTAGTAATTTAATCGGAAGCATTACTTGTTTATTTTTGCGTAAACTAATATGTTTTTAGCAATACTATGTAGGTTTACCTTATTTATCTTTAATTAAAATGTGATATATTTTAATGATATCTAGTCACTAATTTTATTTTTCCTGCTGTTATAAAAGCCTTTTCATAGATTCATAGGTAAGTACTAGGCTAGCTGCCCTTGTGGGACATTTTAAGCCTAGCCGGTTTCCCTTTTTGTGCTCAAATTAAGCTAACCCATTTGATTAGAGATTGGTTTTACCTGTCTCATGGTCGATAATTATATATTATCCCTAATGAGAATAACTGGGATTATACCATAGATAATTTGAGGGGACCATGCATGGGCTAAAGCCTCAGTCCTTTAATAGTACAGGGAATAGTCATAGGGTAAATTTTCTGTTTCCCATCTGTGAATCCCAATTAGACTTGAATATGTACAAGGATGAACTTTGTTTTATATGGATGGTCAGTCTGTTTCAAAGCAATATCTTCTGTGAGATATCCTTGTCCTTCCAAACTATTCTGCTGATGTTGCAGAAGAGGTTTTGATCCTAGACTGAGTATTTCTGATGCTATTTGAATTGCTGATGTGCAGTAAATGCATCAGTGTTGGGTTGGAGGATGCCTTGTATCATAATATTTAGCAGATACATTGAGGAAATCTGTATCTCCAAGTTAAAATAACTAATGCACTCACTAATTTTATTTTTTCTTTCTGCTGTTATAAATGTAAACATTCACTCACCTATCAAACTAATACTAACTTTACCTTCTATGTAAGTAACTGTAAACAGGTTAAAGGATGAAAAAACAAAACTTCATATGCTTCAGCATCTTATCATGAAAGTTTTGCTTTTCTGAAGTCATGCCCTTTCTGAATCCAAAAGTGACATGCTAGCTATTCCTGTGAATCGAGAAGTCTCCATACAGGTGAAATACCCGGTGAACCTCAGAAACAGCCTAAATGTATACAGTTCATTCTGAAACTTAACAATAAGTGTTTCTGAGGCTGGTGCAAAGTCAGTAATATTCTAAATAGCATAAAAATAATATTAACATTTCTAAAATTTGTTTTTGAATCACAGTTGTAAGATATTCTGTTTGTTTCTTATAGTTCTCTTGAATAATATCCATTTTTATAGAAAACTGGTCGATTTCCATAGATATTTCCTGCACAGAAGCTGTCATCTGTTATAAGTCCCTTTTTAAAGACATGTCATATTGATGGTATCTGGAGGTGTTCATTTTCTTCATTTGATCCATACTAGTAAAATGAAAGCTACAAATTCAGACCACAGCTACAACTTTATGGTTCTAACAAGCTGTCAGAGGCATAGAATTCTTAAAATTATGCAACTGTTTCCTATTGCACAAACTTTTACCTGCAGAACATCTAACAGGAGCTGTTAAAGGGTGTCCATCTTGAATCCTGCTGGGTATGAGGTTTTCTGTAATCATGTTTTACCCAGTTTCATACTTTGTTTTAATTTATATTGGGTTGATTTAATACAGATTCCATGTATTACTATGAATGTTGTAACATAACTATTATAACTGATGGAGCTAAATATAAGACAAGAGTTTTATATATATATATATATATATATATATATATATATATATATATATATATATATATATATATATATATATATATATCCAGTTAGACAAAGAAGGTAGTATCTTTATTTAAAATGCAGTACAATTACTATTTGAAACAAATACTTAGAAGATGGATTTGTGAGGCTGTCATGAGGGAAACTTTATTCTCTGATTTAGACACAGCATTTTACAGCTCAGGTTTCCACAATCAGATATTTTACTTTTTCCTGGTCTACAGTAACCTCTAGGTTGATTACAGATAATGAAGGAGGAGCAGTGGTCAGTGGCTGCAGGCTGCTCTGCCAATCTCACATATATAGTTAAGGCTTGTGGTTCTGTCTGTTTTTATTGCAGTTTTGTAAATGTGCCAGCTGGGAAGAATTGTGTTTCCTTCAGCTGGTCATTTGTAACTTGTCATATATTTGATTTTATATTTTCAGGATTTGATACTTGCTAGTAAGAGTGTCTTGAATTTTGTTAAATGACTAATGGAATGGAAAATATCTGGAGTATATCTATTACATTGTTTATAGCTGTCAGGTTTTACTGAATTGATTACTATAAAGCCTTTTCCACATAGTCTGTAGTGGATTATTTTTCCCTTTATTATGCAACTGACATTTACACATGTGGGAATAATAGTAATGGATATTTTTTTTATTTATGCACGTTGGTTAATAATGTTAGACACATGCTATGTGTAATTTGTCATTTTTTGAAAGATGTTTACTGGTGAATCAGGTTACAGTTGAATATCATAGTATATGATATAATGTACTGGTCTGGTTTACCCTCAGAGCTTGACTTGCTTGTAACAGTTGCCTAAGTTTCTGGTAATGGTACACTAGTGGAGTTATTTTCTATCCTAATGTGCTTCCTATATGCTTTGCATTGTGGCATATGTGTAGTGACATACTCAAACAAGCATGACAGAGAGTTGACTGAAATGCATTAGCTAAACATCGTATTTTGAAAAATTCTAACCAAAATAGGAAAAATATGCATATTTTTGACAACAACCTAGCCTTGTGGCTGGATGCATTATGACCTTTTATTTTGTTTCATTTTAGTTTATTTTTGTGCAAGGGAAACATTTAAACAGTATGTTAAAGAAAACATTTGCATCTCTACAGTGTTGCCATGCATTTTGAGAGTTCTGTTATTTCCTAGTTAATGGTCTTGTAATTATGCAGCCTTAGATTGTTAATTTCCCTTGGGACACTTGCTGATGTTACTTTTAGCTACCATTACAGATTTATTGCCAGTTTGCTTTGTAGTTATCATGAATCAAACCAAATTGTAATGGTAGTGGTTCTGTTGTAATAGGCACTCCTCCCACATCAGTCCTCCACACTGAAATGCTGTTTTACTGTTCAGTGTCACGTGTGTATTTTGAATTACCAGAGTGACTGGACATGTTAACTATTGAGGAGATTCTTTTGTCAACAGCAGTTATATTTAAAATGTTAGTTATTTTTAATATGTATTTTATGTATTATTATTCATAACTCGGTAGCATAAAGTTTGGGTACATATATACATTCATGTACATTCATGGATATATGGGTCTATGTCATTTCAGTGAATACTCATTTCATAGAATCCCAAATGGTCAAACCCATTTGACTAAAAACTCAATTAAATGAAAACTCATTACATAGGAAACCTTCAGCACAAGAAATATATCATAGAAGTGTTCTTTGCAAGGGAGAAGCCTCCCTGTACCCCATACCCCTTTTATTTATATATTCTAGCACCATGGATGCACAACTGCAGAGAAAAGAAAAAGTTCCACATGCAGTGAGTCAGTGATAGAGCAGAAACACAGACATATAGAGATCAGGGGGTACAACATGATGCTGATAATCTCAATCCAGATATACTCTGCTAGACTCACTTCACTTCACTAGTAACTCCTATGATAAGAAATTATACCGTTGCATACTTTCTATACACTTACACATCTTTCTGTCATGTTTTCAGTCAAATGGGTTTGGCCATTTGGGATTCAATGAAATGACAGACTCATCTATATATATATATATATATATATATATATATATATATATATATATATATATAGTTTACTATCAAAATGTGGAACAGTAGCTATGCAAATCTGGGATGGCTGGATGGTCGAATGTGTGTTTTCAAGTTTCCATAATGCCATTTCGGAAATATTCAAATCCTCATTAATGAATTGTTGCGTGCATTCACTAATATGGGATTGCCGTTCTGATAACAGTTTACTCACTCTCATGTGATCTTGGAGTTGGAATATATAATATGCAGCGGGTGTGGGCGTGTAATCCCCCATATGGGGGTTGCAGGATGGCTTGCCCTGCTGCAAAAATGTTAACAGTAACACGGATTTTTGACATTGAAACTTCCGGTGTATGAATCTCAATTCCATGGTTACCATTTCTGACATTTTGGTAATTCTATATTACCAAATTTGGAAAATGAATTCTATCAAAAAGTGGAAAATTGTTTTGATTTTCCACATTTTGATAGTAAACCCATATATATATATATATATATATATATATATATATATATATATATATATATGTGTGTGTGTGTGTGTGTGTGTGTGTATAAACATATATCTATATATATATATACACAGACACACACACACACACACACACACACACACACACACACACACACACACACACACACATATGAAATATATAGATATGTATTCATGAATATACATATATGTATGTATCTATGCTTTATGTTACTGAATTGGAGTCTTGGCAGCTGCCAGGCATGAAGAAGACATTTGTTTAAAGTGTGGAACATTTTTCATGTACTTGTAATGCACCAAAAACATGCTTTAGAAATCAGTAGTATATATGATATATATATATAGATATATATATATATATATATATATATATATATATATATATATGTATATGTACGTATGTATATATAGACACATATATCTCACAATAAACTTTACATCTTAATCAGCCATGAGAGAGGACATTGGTGGTAATCTTTAGTTATCTTTAGCTTCACAGGTATTTATAGGGTGGTTTCATCATTCCAAAACAAATGTAATAAGTTGTGTATATTGCATAATAAGAAACTACAATGGATTATCACTCTAGGAGCAACATATGGTGGGATTTAAGAAGGCAGTGGGACATGTACAACTTCATGTGTATATTGCTGTTAGAGTTGCTGAGTGATCTATTCTTAAAGGTGGGTTTGTACTCTTGTGAAGAGATGCATTAGCAAAGCCATTGGTTATGTAATTGTATTTTAAAGTTGTAAAAAGTTTTAGCATGTTTTATTGCATTTGGTATATTGTTCCAGAGTTTGGATACAGTTGTGGAGAAAAGGACATTGCTGTGGTTGTTACAGGCATTGTGAGTTTAGGTTAAATACTGCTCTTTGAATCTTTGGTTTCTAACATGAGTGTACCATTGGAGAAGAGTGTCACTACATGAGACATTTGCAGGATATTGTAGTTCATTGAAAGCTGTTTTAATTAGGTGTGGTTAAGAAAGTTTAGAAATTCTAGGCAATCTGCTTCCTTGAGAGCAATATAGTGATGAGAATTGGTATTTACAAATTTGGCAATTACATCAAAGCTTTTCTGTAGCTTGGCAATTGCCCTGATTGTAAGTTTGTGAAAATTGAGGAAGTATGCAGTAGGTTGACTAGCAAACTGCAGACTGCTGTGGATGTTTTGCTATGATTTATGAGCTGTTGTTTAGTCCTATATCCTGTTTACAGTTAGTCTTTTGGACTATGCATTGTATATGAGAGTCAAACTTGAAAAGTTTCATAAATGATAACTCCCAAGAGTTTTGTATGATTTAATTTCTCAGTCTTGGTGCCCCAGGCATAAGTTCTACTTAATGTGTAAGAGATGGCTCTTGGCTTGGGGTGAATCAAATCAATGTTTTGATATTCAGACATAGTTGGGATTGTTGCTACTATGCTTCATGTTATAGACTGCAGATATAAGAGAGCCTGGCCTGAGCAGGCCAAGGTTGAGTCATCAGCATATTGTATGATAGTGACATGCTTTTCTGATGTTTTATACATCTTATGAATATGTTAAATAGGAGGGGTTATAATATGGAGCTTTGAGGCAATGTCTACTTGCTCTGGTAGATATGTAGAGAGAGCATTCTGCCATTTTACACACTGGGTTCATTGATAAAATAGCTCATGAACCAGACATGAACTGAGTCATTATCATTAGCCTAGTGTTTCTATTAGCAGTCAATGTGGCACTAGGAAGAAGGATTTGGAGAAATTGGGGAAGAAGATAGAGAATATATGCCCCTTAAGTTTTTCATTTACAGTGTCTAGAAAGAATAAGTAAGGCTGCCTCTCTATTGTGGTTTGGATAACATGCATGTTGGGTGGGAGATAATTCTTTGTCCAAGAGGAAGTTTAAGATTTGAATGTGCATACATTTTTTTGAGGATTTCAAATAGAGGTGTGCGTATAGCAATGGATCTATATTTGAACAATTTGGTGGGAATTTTTTTCTTCTTCTTTTTGTAAGATAATAGTAGATGGTTAGAGACAGAAGGGATCAAACTCAGAACTGTGGAGCTGCTTAGAAGCATATAACCTTACTTATTTATGCCAAATTGACCTCTTTTATTTTAGGTTCTGAGTTAGAATAATGAGAGGCTAACAGTTCAGCTGTATATAAATATTAAAAAAAAAATAAAACCAGAGTTGCTGAAAGGTCGAAAGTCACAATAAATAGAAAAGTGTTTCCTTGACTTTTATGTTACATGAAAAGGGCGTTTTCCTTGTTTCATGTATTACCACTGGAAAGCTAGTGTTGTTATATTATTTGGCACAACAATGTGACTTTGGGTCTTTCCCTTTTTAATTTCTGTAAGTCGTTTGGGTTTCTAATACCATGACAGGAATAGACCCCATTCCTAAGTCAAAGTACGATTAAATTTCATGAAATTAGTATTGTTTCAATCTTTGATGTCAGCCAGAAGTGCTCTTTGCTGCGCCTGCAATGTGCCCAGTAATGACTCCTTCTGCAATTCGTATGGGGATACATGTACTGGTAACATACTGTATCTAAATACAATTGTCGATTCTTTTTTATAAGACCCATTGCCCTTACTACTAGTGGAACTGTCTGGGTATCTTTCTTCCACATTGCTCTCATTTCTGCCCACAGATCCTGATATTCTGACTGTGTCTCTCTGTACGTGTCTCTAGTATTACTCTTATATGGTGAATAAGGAGGAATGTGCATGAAACATAGAGGGCAGGAGTAGATTTTTTTTTTTAAATAAGAACACTTCACTGAAAGAATTATTTTTCTTCACTGCAGATCCTTTCAAAGAAGTGTAACACTCATAGATGCACACATGCACACATGATTTGTTCTGTTATTGGTGTTCTGCTTGTACAACTGTCAGTCTATGCACTTAATTTTGGGGCATACCCCTGTACTGCTATCAAGGGGAGTGCACTTCAAAATAAATATTTGCTGCATGAGAATTGAAACTGGAGAGGAAAGAATGAAACAGAGAGAAAGAGGGGAAGAGTCTGGTAGACAAAGAAGCCTCCATGTAGCATTGTCAAACCTCAAACCAGTGTGCTCCTTGTGCATGTGAAGAATACACAGAAAGAAAGCGTAAGGAATGTGCAGTCTGCAATGCAGGCTAAATGTTTACTTGGGCCTGATGACTCTAATCTGATGGCATTTTATGTGTATGTAGGTACTGAAAAAGGATTTACTTGCTACTCATTAAAATAATGTTTTCACACAGTGGAAGCAAGGTTGAACAGATAGAAAATGCTAATTATGATTAAGCTGTGAAAGTGTGCGTTTCTGTGTCTGTCCATATCAGAAACTAAAAAATATTTCCCTAATTGATCTGTACTACGGAGTAAGTTTATATGATTCATCAGTGTGTAGGCAGAGAGCTCTGTGAAAACTCCATTTTTTATATACATCTGCTGTGTGCCATACAGAATAATTTGTAATCCAAGAGCTTGGGCCAGTTTTAAATGACAAATGATGCTAAGATTGAGAGGAGCAAAACAAGTGACTTGTTCCTTTTCCACTCAGAAACAGCAGTCATATCCTCGTCTTCAAACCACACTCATTTAAAATTACTGTCGCATCACAATTAGTAGTCTGGTGCGTGAGCAGAACCCAAGTAAGTCAGACGAAATGGGAATATTGATGTGACGGTGCTTTACATAACGGCTGAAGAATAAATGAAACAGGTTGTGCGGTAAATCAAAGCTGTGTAACATTGCAGTGGTAGAATGTTAAATCATATGGAACAGACTCCACAAGCATGGTACAGTTGTACGACTGACCACAGACAGAGCATTTACCAGAGCACGTCCTTTACTTCCCTCAAAGGATAGCTCAATACTGAATTTTCGTAGTCCTGTCATACCATCAAATTCTGATATAAAAATACTACAGTAATGAAATAAAGTTACCTTAAGTACATTAGTCAGTATTTCAATGTAGTGTCATGAAAGATAAAGACAAAATATCCATTTTGTTTTTCATAGGGCAAGCACCTGAACCACACAGTCTCCTTATTTAAATATGATAACTCCACAATTACACTACCACATAGAAAAAGTAAATACCAGTAATATCAAAACTCATTCCAGATTCCCTGCTACCAAACAGCAATCCCAAAACACATAAAATAGAATTCTGAAAGTAATCCTACAACCCCCAAAACAGTTAAAACATAAAAAAGAATATGTAAATTCCAGTGAAGCAATAAGTAAAATGACACATTAAATCCAAATATTAAAAAGAAAACATTCCTGTAAAGTATCATTAGATTTATTTGATACTGGTCAGGTACGCCAAAGTTCATAACAAGCAGGAAGTTCTGATGTGTGTCAGCCTTCTTTGGTGCTCTTTTCCACTGAAAAAACTGTCATTAGGTACCTTGTGTTATAATGCTAAGAGCAGACAGTAAGTATCAGTCCACAAAAAAGTGTAGTGTGGATTTCATCACTTTCCCAGTCAACATATCAGTAAATAAGATTAGCAGCTTAGCATGTTTTGTGAAGCATGGAGCCTAAATCACAATCTGCTCTGAAGAGAAGAAGTCATGTTAATTGTTATTGGAGTATATTAGACTGTTGCTTATCAGGCCATACTGGGTTGCAGGTTGACTTCTTATGGAATTACAGAGGCAGTAATAAATATAATATCTTTTTACATCATGCTGGAGAAGATTGGCTGCACAGTCTGGGTAACGTATGTTGAATTCTGTTGCTCCAAAGGGTAACACTACCTATCTTTACCTTGACAGCACAAGTAGATATTACTGGAATCACTGCAATTGTAAATGATGTTGCTCCTTGTCCATTAACTAGGCCTGTCAGTGGAACTTTTGAAGATTCACTGTGTCCATTCAGTAGTATGATGACATCATCATAGACCATGGTCCACTTGCTCTTTAATGCTAAGTAGCAGTAGGGCAAAAATAAGTTTTGTTTCAAGAGCCAGACTTGGAACTAAAATATTTCCTGTTCGATATCAACAGGATAACCTGACTTGAAGTCCTGATATGACAACACAGCTGGGTTTCCAAACAGTACTTGGATGTATCGTTTTCAGAAGTTAGCAAAATAATTTATTTTTATTTCTTCTACTTTTTTAACAAATAACATTTTTGTCAATCTATTCACCCTTTAGCACTTTTGTTGATCTGTACAAATCACCTTTGCAATGCAGTTTCTATTTATGTTTGTTCTCTTGTTGTACTGTTTTGTGGATTGTCTCCTTTGTATACACAGTTGTCTCTGCATACTGCCACTTTTGTATACACCATTGTGTCTGTCTGCTGTTTCCTATGTATACAGTGTTATCTCTGGGTGACACCTCTTTTGTAAGCACTTATGTCTCTTGTAGACATTGCATGCTGTCCCTTTATATACACTGTTGTTCATCTATGCTGTCTCCTTTGTTTAGCCTGTTGTCTCTGCATGCTGTCTCCTTTGTATACATGTTGTATTTGTGTGTTCTCACCTTTGTATACACTGCTATATCTTTGTCTCCTTGTACATCCAGTTGTCTCTGCATGCTGTCTCCTTTGTATACAATATTGTCTCTGAATGATATCTCATTTGTATACACAGTTGTCTCTGCATGCTGTCTCCTTTGTATACACCATTGTGTCTGTGTGCTGTCCCCTTTGTATGCACTGTTGTGTCTGTGTGCTGCTTCCTTCATATACTATGCTATCTCTGAGTGATACCTCTTTTGTAAACACTGATGTCTCTGTGTGCTTTCACCTTTGTATACACTGCTGTATTTCTGTGCTGTCTACATTGTATATCCTGTTTTCCCTGTATGCTGTTTCCTTTGTTTACAACATTGTCTCTGAGTGATATTTCTTTTGTATACACTGTTGTCTCTACATGCTGTCTCTTTGTATACATTGTTGTCTGTGTGTGTTGTGTCCTTTGTATACATTATCTCTTAGTGATATCTCTTTTGTATACACTGTTACCTCTTTGTGCTGTTTCATTTGTATATACTGCTATATCTTTGTGTTGTCTGCTTTGTATATCGTGTTGTCTCTACACACTGTCTCTTTGTATACATTGCTGTCTACATGTGCTGTCTCCTTTGTTTACAATGTTGTCTGTGAATGATGTTAAACAGGACAATTGTTGCTTTCTTTGTAAACAATGCTGCATCTCTATGCTGACTGTTTTTGTTACTTGCTGTCTATATATCTGTCCTTTGTATACAGTGTTGTGTTTCTGTGCATTCACCTTCATATGCAATGTTGTCTCTGATGATTTTTCTTTTGTACACACTGTTATCTCTGTGTATTGGTTCCTTTGTATACACTGCGGTATCTCTATGCTGTCTGCTTTTGTATAGACTGTCTCCTTATGCTGTCACCTTTGTATACACAGTTGTGTCTGTGTGCTGTTTCCTTTGTATGCTCTGCTCACTGTGTGGTGTGACATTTTCATACACTGTCATGTCTGTGTGCTGTTTCCTTTGTATACGCTGATCACTGTGTGCTGTCACCTTTATATATACTGTTGCTTTTGTGTACCGTCTCCTTAATATACATTGTTGTATCTACATGCTGTCTACTTTTTATACACTGCTGTCTCTCCAGTCTCCTTTGTGTAGATACTGTTATCTCTTTGTACTGTCTCATTTATAAAGGTTCATAGGTGTGTACCAGGCTAATGGCCCTGGAGCCTTTACAAGCCTAGCCCATAGAAGTGCCCTGGCATTGTGCTGCCCGCCGTTAGTCCCCAGTGCCTGTATGCAATGTTGTCTCTGCATGCTGTCACCTTTGTACACAGAATTGTCTCTGCATGCTGTCTGGTCAAATACCCCATTGTTTCTACATTCTGTCTCCTTTGAATACTGTTGTTTCTGCATGCTGTCCCTTTGGGTATCTGTATGCTTTCTCCTTTGTATATTGTTGTCTCTGCATTCTCCTTTGCATAACTTCTCTCCATTCTCCTTTGTATGTGCTGGTGTCTTTTCATGCAGTGTCCTTTGTATACACTGTTGTATACAGAGTACTGTTGTATATGTGTACTGTCTGCTTTCCAGAACTCACCTTCTGCACACACACACACACACACACACACACACACACACACACACACGCACACACAGACACACACACACACACACACACACACACACACACACACACACACACACACACACACACACACACACACAGACACACACACACACACACACATGCACACACACACGCACACACACACACACACACACACACACACACACACACACACGCACACACGCACACACACAGACACACACACACACACTTATTTGCATATCAGATCATGACTTTTTAAGATTTACTTGCACTATCCCTGATAACATTTCATATTAACCTTGCATTTACCAGTATGTTGGTTTTGGATACTTTTAGTGAGATGCTTAGCCTTACAGCAAATGAAAATTTATTTCAAGGATTTTGGAGTCACTGGATTATGAATCTGTTCTATTTTTACTGTTACATATGTTAATTTTATGTAATGGGTTATGGATACTTGTGATGGCTCAGTTGCGCATTACATTGTTCTAGGCATGTGTTCATTACAGAATTTTGTTAGGCATGGCTTTATATAGTAAGTGTAAGTCCTTTCTTCACACTCTAAAATGAGATTGTTTTAAGACAGCTTGGAACTTGGACTGATAATACCAGGTCATTCCATCATCATGTAAAGACAGTAGTCAGTAAATCCATCTATTTAGCTCTGCTGATTGTCAAAGTAATAGCCAGATTTAAAGAGGTCACTGTTCCCTCATATTCAGTATTGTTTAGGCCAATTATTGAAAAGAATGACCTCTTCAGGATGTACATCACCAGACATATCAAACAAGACCCCAGGGGTTCCCAACTAAAAAGAATTTAAAAAACTCTAAGTTGTCAAAAACAGATTAGGAGCAGTGTCGCTATATTATCTTATAGCCTCTTGTTAGAAGAAGTGTGCCTTGTTGGTTCTTTCCTAGCTCCACAAATCATATATTCCCACAAATACCAGAACCACAAATATAAATCTTCATTAGCCGACAAATAAGAGAAGGTGGAGATAGAGGTTTTATTACATGCTTATTCCACAGTGACTTCTCCCCATTTGGAATAGACTTCCACTGTAAATTAAGGGTGTGATTCATAGGTTCATAGATTAGAACTAGGCTAACTGCCCTTGCAAGCCATTTTAAGCCTAGCCAATTATCCCTTGTGAGACTCAAACCCTGCAAAGAGGTTACTCCTCCCAGGGAGACACACACACACTCACTCACACACATAGTTGGCAAGTGCAGGATTCAAACCCCTACCTAACTACATTATGATACTAGAGCAGTACGCATTTACACGACGCGCTATATACATTATCTTCCTTCAAATGGGAACTGGATGACTGGAATTCTTTCCTGGCTCAATTGCCATAGTCCTCTTCAAGAGAAGAGGTTTGGTCTGAAGGTGGTTACTGGCTAGGTGTAAATGATCGTAAAATTCACTTGTCTTGTAATTCTTATGATAATATTATACCGTAATTACATAAGCGCCTGTTATGAATATTTAAAGCACATTTTATTCTTTGTTTTGCAATGGCTAATTTCTGTGAGCAGAATACACTTGAAGTAATAAATAAGGAACACTTTAAAAGTGAACGTGTATTAATGTTTCTTCCATTGTGAACTTTGACCTACATATTCACAGTGTTAATTTAGGATTAGGTTTGCTTGCTTTTACCTGTGACATAACTATATGCACATCTGTTTTTTTTTAAAGGGGCATTGCTGTATTTATGTATTGTGGGAAGTAGGAATATCAGAGTATGAATAACTGCAAAGCTTTCTCCATTATTTGTTTCTCAACTCTGCTGTCTGTATTGCAGAAATCATTATGCCCAAAACAAATGGCAGGCAATTGAGTAGGCGAAGATTTATATTAGTAGCATTGCATAAATTACTATGGTATTAAAACTCCTTGTCTTTAGCATCTTCACAGCTCAGATTGCGATGATTCATCACCATTCTGCCATTAACTCATTACTCCATGCAAAGAGCGTAATATAACCATACATCATAAAATGCTAAGATGGTAATTGTTTACAAAACATAACATTTGGCTGGCCATCCTTTCTTCCTATTAAGAGTTGAGTGTGCATCACTTTAAAGAGGGGAAAGTTCTATATGTACTTACTGTTTAAATGTTGTAGAACACAAGGCAGAAATTCTGAGTTGTGCGAGACACATGATCAGGTCACATTGCATTTTTTTTTCTCAAAGTAAGTTATAGGTGACTTTTCAAGATCTATATTACTTTTAGTTACATTTAGGTTAGACAACTTATTATTCTTCATACTTGTCAGACAATCAAAACTATCCCTTTTTCATTGTTTAATTGATTTTTTTTGTGTTTTCATTTGCTGTTTTCTTAAAGGTGAAGCTAAAAAAAGGGGGGGGGGTCCTAATGGTCCATTTCACTAATTTGTATAAATAAATGTAAGTTTACAATATATTTCAATTAAATATAATGGAAAAATTGCACTTAAGCAAAACATCTCATCAGTGCAAAAGTCATTGCAGTGTAGCTTATCAAGACTGAGGGTACAAAAAGTGAGGGTTATTAAGTACAATGCATTGTAAACACAGAAATGGATTCACATAATAATGTTTGTGCACTTTAATAGTTTCCGTACAAATATCTGTAGGTTACCAAGCATAGTGAAAGTCATGTCTGGTTGTATTTTTTGGTAAAACTTCCTCCTACTTGCAAGCTAAGCAGTTCAGTAAATATGGACATTAACTCTGCTTGCAAAATAAGAACAAACAAATCATTAGGGAAGGCAGGGGAACTTTTGCTGTTACGTATTCAAAGATGAGAAGTAAAGTACCAGCAGAATAAAAACATGCAATGCTAATCAAATTCAACAACTCTTAGCTTTTTTCCTAACCACACCAGGCTAATACCAACATTTCTATTTTTTCAATTCCTCATATTCTTTATGCTAACTGCCTTATTTAATCTATCTCGAACCAATATTTGTGATTCCTCTGTTGGCCTGTATTAGCCTATAACTATGTGCTACTTCACCTTGCTACTTTTCAGTCATGCTCAACTCACCTCAGCTCAGTATTTTCTCTTTTTTGAGATTCTGCAGTGGGAAACCTTTACATTCTGCTACCAATACTTCTATTTTTTCTTTTCTTTTCATAATCCGTTTGCATATATCTTGTATACATTTTTTTCTTTTTCTTACTTATCTCAAATTAATTTGTTAAATATTTTCTTTATCTTTGTTGCTCTTTATATTATTTGTCTAGCACTGATATTTTATTAAATGATATTGATCTACTGTTGTAATTTGTATTCTATGGAGCTTTTCTACCCACACCTCCACTGAAAACGGATATTTGCACAGTAAGACTTTCCCAGTAAACAAATATCAATAAAATAAATAAATATATCCGCTGGAAATATGTTACTTCATTATTTAATGACTATTTGTTTCACTTTGTTATTTACATGCATACTTACAGCATATGTTAATAATGAATGTCCAAATGGGAAATCATATTTTTCAATCAAGTCTCATGGAGAAAAGATCCAGATGTACACACAGCAAAAGAATTTACAATTAAACATTTATCCATAGTGGTGCTTTTAAATGGCAAAATGTCATTACTTATTTTAAGCAATGCCACAATTAAATATCTAATAGATGCAAGGATGGTTTTCTAACGAAGGTTTGTTAAGACTGTATTGGAGATTCTGATAACGTTTGTTTTATGCTTTACCTATAGCTACAGGTTATGTTGAGTTACCAGATTTATTTTTAGTTTGGAATTTCAACCTGTTAACTGCTAACCAAGGTAGTACATAGGTTCATAGGTTTCTACTAAGCAGTCAGTCATTAGACATTTAAGAGCCTAATCCTTAAAAATGATATTCAAAAGTTACATTCTGCCTCAAGGAAGCAACATGGGATAAACCCAGAAAGGATTTACTCAACTTGATTAGGGACCCAGGCCAAAGAACTACATAACATTTTGCAGCAATAACAGGATATTCTGTATATTTTGAAACATTAGATTCTGCCTTACGATTGTCATGTTGACGATTCAGAACAATATACCATAGTTGAGACATGAGGAGTTTAGGTCTGCCTGATGTCTGGAGGTGAAAAAGATTGGGTCATTCAGGAGAGTAGGCTTGGTAGTGCCTGTAATGACAATGCCATTAGGAATATCCTCTTCACCTCCTGTTCTGAGGTCAGTATGGACCATAGTGGCCTCAGAACATGGAGGAAAGTAAGTACAATCTTAATAAGTGTACAGAGCTTGAAGCCATTCTGACCTGGGGGAGAGGCTGGTCTTGTGACTACGGAAGTACATTAATATACATCACCATCATCAAGCATGTTCTTGACAGTACAGAGATGGAAAGTTTACCACTAATTGCGGACCTCCATAAATGGGAGGGGAGAAGGTTGTTCTGAGGGTGTCATGTGCTTATGCATGATGGGGTTGTTGGAGCTGAGGTGTAGCAAGGGTGGGACAAAGGGGGCAACTCCATAGGTGCAAGGCATTAGGGAGTCCAGTTCTTGCATTCTTTTCACTGGCATTACCGAGTGCCAGTATGTTGTAAAGTTGTAGTAATCTTTTGAAGATACTGAAGATACAGTCTGAATCTTCATGCATTCCATCCTTTACTTCTTCAAGGGCTACATGTTTAGAACATTCTACCTAGGTCATTAAGAATGTTCTTGATGCTCACTGGTTATAAATAATTTACTTCTAGTATATCATGATTGGGTTTTCATTGATTTTATCTCTGTTAATATTTATTTCTTTATATTATTTGAAATGTTTATGTGTTTATTTTAACAGTATTTCATGCTTAAGATTTAGGTACCTGATAAAATTTGCATTTGAATTTTATGCCATTTGCTTTGTATTTTTTTTTTCTTAATGTGGGCTGCCAATTTTTACCACTAACAAAAGGTGTCTAAGAAGTTTGTTGTGTGTTTGCACATCGCATCTTTATGCTGCTAACACTTAATGAATTTACAGAGCTATAACAGAGCAGCATGTATCCTTTACATAATGCTTTAATAAGTGCAATGACATTCCAAGCTATTTATACATGAGTGAACTCCCAAACATGTTTGTGCATATTTGGTCAGGCACATTTGGCACATATATGCTATATATTCATACTTTTTATTTTTATTCCAAGGTGAGGAAACAAATGTGAACATTATAATAGGCTCATTATGTAAAACTGAATGTTTCATTATACATTTACCATTACTCACATTATGTAGCTGGCATTAGCATTACTGTCTCAGAATTAGTGACATTGAATCCCGTATATTATCATATTATCATATTGAAGTCTGAGATATATTTTTATTTCTCAAATAGTAACATATGGTATCAATATTTTCAGTAATGCTTCATAACAGTATCAGTACTCATTTATAGTGCTTATATAATTTGGTCTTGCATATCTTCCCTCTAGTTAAGCAAATAGTTTTGACTCATATATTTAGCCTCTGAAGGGTGTATTCCCAGGTACTCAAGATAACATTTCTGTGGCCCGACTAGCCCTAGAACACTTACTCAAATGGGCTATTTAGAGTTCTCATCTGTTAGGGATGCAGTGGAGTCATCAGCCTGATTGCTTGGTGGTATGAAATGTATGACATATGGAGAAAAAATGCAGAAACTGGAGCTGTATGTTAGAGATAAGAAGAGATTTGTATGCCGGAGACTGGCTAGCACATGAACTGGAGCTATACTAAGAAGCTACAGGTAACAGCCAAAGACATAAACAGATTTACTGCAACTGAGAAGTTGTAATGATTCCTGGAAGATGCTAAACATGTCCTGATAGAAACATTAGGATACCAAAGAAGATAAAGATAAATGCTAAAATAGAACCATATATTAGCCAACAGTTTCACAAAGTTAGGGCAGTGCCTTTTACCTAAGATAGAATGGGACTTGGAGAAGAAACTGATGGGGATTGGGTGGAGATAAATTCTGGGTTGGCATCCATAGTACCACTGCTTAAGAAATGTAAAGTGTTATAATTAATTTCTATAAAGATTTCAACGTCAGCTATTAATCCAGTGGCAAATGCAATGCAAACTTCCCTACTAACCTTTGAAGTTATTTTCATATCCATGGTGAGGAGAGAATTCATGAAGATTGAAATGGCATATACACATACATAAATGAAAGAGAATGTATCTTCCCTGAACTTGTACTTATTAATGTATACCAAAGTTTGTTTTGAACTCTGAGTTTGATAACTGGTTCATGCAATGTACCAGAAGTTTGAAACAAAGAACAACAGAAATACTGCTGAATGTATAATCCTCAATACAGAATCAAGATGAAATGTACACATATTAACACAAATATGAAATAATAATTCTATACAATAAAATATCATATTATTTCATATAGGATATCATACATAAATATTAAAAACATTCTCTAATTCACTCCAATGGGTCATTAAAAATCAATTGCAAGGCCACAAGGGTCAACCTCTGCTTTCATGAAATCAGCATCTTTTCAGAAATTTCAGCAGCATAATTTTTTATATATTAGCTCTTCTTTTTATTTTATATCTATAATTAGTACTAGACCTTCTGGACTTAGTTATTTTATATAGAAAGGTATGCACTTATAAATATTTATAAATATATAAAAAAATATCAATAAATCTAAATGGCAAATCTTAATCTAATAAGTAGGAGAAGAACTGAAAGTAAATCATAACAATCTGTAGGTATGTTGTGAGCCACAAGGTAAGCTGGAGATTGAGATAAAAGATAAATTACATCAGAGAATAGAATTGTAATTGGGTTACTAGACACAATGTTACTTACACGTTAAAAAATAAAAACACAGGGAAAAGGAATGGGGTGGAGGATGAATAATAAGAATTCCAATGGAGAGGAATGAAAGAATGAAGAAATGAGATGAAGAAAGCTGGCATGAGCCCCTGTTGGGTTTTCTTTTGCACATGGCCAGTTTCTTGGTGTTTTTGTTGTTTTATGCCCATTGCTTTTCAATTGCTTTTAAGCTTCTAACACTATTTGCAAAGTGTTTTTTTGATTGACCTTCACAATAGATACTGGTAACTAAGAATAACTAATTCTGTATGCCCAAATAAAAATCTCTCTCCAAATAAAAAGAGAGAGCCCAAAAGATAAGTTAAATATATAATATATAATACTATTCACCTGATCACTAGAAATGGCTAACCCAAAAATGACTGAAATGAAAATGGCTATCAGACAATGATGAAATGATTCCGGCCATTAGAGAGATCCATAATAAGGAAACAGAACAGCATGACAAAGCTGATGGATTGTCACAGCTGGTTTACAAAAACCTAAAGAGCCAATAGCCCTGAATCCTTTAAGGCAACTATGTTTGTCACAGAAACATAATCATAGGAAACATACTCATGCTGACATTGTGATCCTTTCAAATACTCAGTATTTCTAATAGCAGTTATACTCATAATGGTCTGAAGCAGTCAGTACAGTGGTAGTGATATCAGAAAAAAAAAACAACAAAAAAACAACATCATTGTAAAGACTGACAGAAGAAATGGCTGACTTGGACAAAATAGTGGTTATGATTCAGAATTCATGGTAAAAAAGTGATATTTATGAAGCAAAATGTAGGATGATTACTAGGCTAGTGACCACAATAGCCTTTTTAAGACTAGCCATGCATCCCAAATCTCTGACAAGTTCTGGTACCCTTGATAAGTGTAAACATTTTATACCTACACTTCACTGTTAAAATTGTTGTATATGGAGTCTGATGCTGTCCCCCCTTACATAATGGTACTAATTCCGTGGTTGCATAACCATAGAGAAAGGGGAAATCCCATGCAATCAGGAAGTAAAATGACTCCCTCGTCTTTTGCTTCAAACTATAAACACACATGCAGACCTGAAGGGTAATCTTCAGTATTATATACAGAGGATACTGATAAGGAGTTCATGAAGACATTCTTACTGCTGAGTGATTTCAGCAGCACTGATGTTGCTGAGTGTAAAAGTGTTTAGTTGTCCGTGAGCAGGTCTTAGATCACTGATTATCCCATCTGTTCTCTGCAAACTCTGAAGTCAGAAAAAGAATAGACACAGCTAAAAATCACAACAAAAGTGAATGATCTGCATGTTACAGTGTTCTAAGACTTCTAAAATAATTATATAGTATATAACATGCTTTATGCGTGATTGGTCTTAGGGTAGTACAGTGAAGGTACTGATTACCTAGCAGTAAGACATTATAATAGTGATTAATGATGTTTATTCTGTCAGATGACACTACACTAATTAATCAATTAATCAATTAATTAATTAATTAAATCTCCTGTAGTAGAAATCAGGGTTTTAATGTATATCTTAAAGTTATCCTTGTCCTAAAATTAACTATAAGTCACCACATCTGACTGCAGAGCATCCTGATAAACAAAGCACCTTTGAAAAGGCTACTTCTGAAATTCTAAATCATGTTGTTGAACTGTACTTCCCATACAGATGTAACACCTAAAACCAAACTGTAAACCACTTGCTTATAAAATAACAATCTAAAAAAGTGCTTTCGTCATTAAATCAAACTATCAGAACTAAATGAAAAAACACAAACACACTATTCTGTTTATAATAAACTTAAAGATTTAAAACAATACAGATTCTCCAGCCAGCCTGGTCGACATGGGCATCTTGAGGCAATGTAGCAATTGCCTCATGTACACTGACAACCCACTTCTTCTAGTCTACACAAATTCATAATGCGAGAGATGCATGTATATCAAGAACCTAGAATCCAGGCTCTCTCGCTCACCAGTCAGTCCATCTGATACCAAGCAGGTTGTCAGCATGTACACCTCACCTCTTGCACCTACCAAACCAACAACACATAAAACAACATATGTGGAGCCCCTTGCGAGAAGCTTACCTAAACATCAGAGACCTCCCAAAAACAAACACAAGCACGCTTCACATAATACATCCTCTGCAGAACATAGTACATATATCACACACCAGTGTCTCACCAGTCAAGCCCCAAAGGCTTAACACAAAAACAAACATCTTAGTAATAGGTGGCTCAAGTGTGAGGCACAGAGATGTCCCTCTCACCAGGTTGGATAAGGAAAAGATCACAGTCAGCTGTCTATCAGGTGCCAGGATCCTCCACATCACACACGCACTCAAGCCTCTCAACAATAGGCACTGTTATGACTCCATCATAGTCCATGCTGGTGTGAACGACTTGAGACATACCTTCCTGGAATATATGAAGAGACACATGACTGAGCTCCTGGATTATGTGTCTGAGGCAGGTATGTCCCTTTCTTTAAGCAGCATTTTTACCTTTACCTAGGATGATACCTCAATGCAAGCAAAAAATTATTGACTTCAGCAATTAGCTTAATTTCTGATGTCATTCAAAGGGGATCCAGTATCTGTCAGCCTGGGATGACATAGTCAACAGACCTTGATGCATTGCCAAAGATGGTCTTCATCTGTCATCCCTGGGATTTCAGTTACTGGCTAATTCTCTTGCCATCCCATAGTGCCTTTTTTAGAATATGTCACAAGAACAAAATTACTGACATAAAAATACCCTCTAAAAACAACCTCAGGTTATACTGCTAAATGCTAGGAGTTTAAACCAGAAACTGCACTCACTGGAAGCAGTCCTCAGCCTGGAAGATGCTGACATTTTTGCAGTCACCGAGACCTGGTTTAAGGCTGCAGAGAACACCCCAGCTATACCAGAGTACATTTCCTTCCACACATTCAGACCACAAACTGAAAATGTGAGAACAAAAGGAGGTGATGTATCAATATTCATTAAAGATAAATACACCTCTAGATTGGTTAAACAGCATGATTCCCTTAAATTACTTTGGGTGCAATTGACTGTTGGTAAGGCCTCTCTTCAGGTCATTGCCAGCTGCAGGACCCCCTCCATGAATCAGGATATCCACTCAGCCTGCTTGGATGTACTTGAATCTATCAAGATGCAACCAAACACCCTGGTTTTGGCTGACTTTAATTACCTGTCCATAGAATGGGTAAATTATATGTGTTCTAAGTCACTTGCCAGAAGGTTCCTGGATATTGTTAACTCCAATGCCCTGGACCAGGTGGTTGACACATCCATAAGGGTCTCAAACATCCTGGACCTGGTGCTCACCAACATGTGGGACTGCTGAACCACCCCCAGTGTGTGTGGCCATTCCTGGTGAGATCTGACCACAAATCAACCAAAGCAAGATCTTCGAGAAAAAACAAACCTGCCTGGTGGACAACTGTCATTAATAAGTTATACAATAAGAGAAAGAAATTGCTGTCTGAAACTGGAAACACTCCCTCCAAAGCTAGCTACAAATCCAAATTGGCTTCTCTAACGAAGGATAACCAGAAGGCATTCTTTAGTTACATCTGTAACCTCAAAGATAAGGTCCAGATTTGCACTGAACTTATAGTTCATGATACTACCTATATATAACCTGTGGATATAGCAAACCTGTTGGCTGACAGGTTCAGTGAAAACTTCACCTGTCCCTCCACATATACACCAATGCATCCCTAACACCTATCCCCCAACTAGTACCTCTAAGGAGCAGGTCATAAATGCCCTCTCTAAGGCCAAAAACAAAGCCCCTATGGGACCAGGCAACATCCCAGGCTGTGTTCTGCATGGGTTAAAACAGGAATTACCATCACCATTGAGCATGCTTTTCAGTCACAGCCTAAGTACTGACTTCATCCCAGTTGAATGGAAAACAGCTACAGTCATCCCTTTGCGCAAAGGGAGGCATCCATGGACCCCGGGAACTATAGACCCATTAGCCTGACCAGCCTTATCTGCAAGGCCATGGAACAAATCATCATGGACCTTATTAACAAACATATAGGAAATCGCCAAATGCACGACCCCACCCAGTTCAGCTTTGTCAAGGGGAGATCATGCCTGTTAAACTCATTGGACTTCTTTGAGACAGTCACCAAAGCCCTAGACAAGGGCAAATCTGTGCATATGGCCTACCAAGACTTAGCCAAGGGTTTGACACAATCCCCC
This sequence comes from Protopterus annectens, assembly GCF_019279795.1. Taxonomy (NCBI): domain Eukaryota; kingdom Metazoa; phylum Chordata; order Ceratodontiformes; family Protopteridae; genus Protopterus; species Protopterus annectens. Next base: position 631,925,978 of record NC_056737.1, on the reverse strand, counting down.
ACTCAGGCATCATTGATAAACTCACCCAGCTGTGTATCAACCCATATATTATCAGGTGGGTTGCAAATTGGCTCACTGATAGAACTCATACGGTCAAAATAGGGGACTCCACCTTGTCCAGCAGACCCATAACCAGTGGTGTTCCACAGGGATCAATTCTGGGACCCCTACTGTTCAGAATCTACTTCTCAGAAGTAGTGGCTAAAACTATAATACTGTGGCTGACAAAGTTTGTTGATGACTGCAAACTGGGAGAGATCACTGAAACCCCTAGCGATGTCAACATCCTGCAAGAAGGTCTTACACAGACTAATGACTGGTGCCAAAGTCATGGTCTTAAACTTATTGAAAAAATGCATTATCATCCTCTTCGGCAAGGGTGATGTTCCTGCAAACTACCACATCAATAGCAATACCCTAAGCACACAGTCAGTGGTGAGAGATCTGGACACACAGGTTGACAGCAAGCTTAACTTCGATCACCATGTCTTCACAGTGGTAAGAATGGCATTTTATATTGCTCATCTCATAAGTAAGGGTATTGTCTCCAGAAAAAAAGAGGTTATAACCCCCCTGTACTAGTCCCTCATCAGGCCAATAATAGAGTACAATGCTCCTTTGGTATGTTCCTTTCCAAACACCTGCAGCAATTGGAGAGTCCACAAAGGTTCCTTGTAAAGAAAATTCAGGGTCTTCACGATTTGTCTTAAGCTGACAGAATGAAATCAATGTCACTTTAATCTGTGTCATACAGACTGCTTAGAGACAACCTGTGCCTTGCATATAAATCTTTGACCCAGCTTTAATGGAAATGCTGCACATTCATAAGTCAAATGACACACAGGTCACTCACTCAAAGAACCTTAACCGGGTATGTGACATCAACAGAATTTGTTGGAGAGACAGATTTGTCTCACTAGGGTTGCCCCACCTTTGGAACAATCTTCATATTCATATTAAACAAAGCCCCTCATTGGCCCTATTTAAGTGTAATTTGGACAATTGGATGGGTAACTGGAAATTCACTCTGGGGGTTCCACCTGTGTCCCTCTTGGACATGGGCAATTAGGTGCTGATTTTAGTGTCTTCTTGAACCAGACACCCTTGGAAACACAGGTTGAACTTGGCTAGGCTTGTGAGGGCCCTGAGGCTGTTAGCCTAGTAACCTCCTATGATCCTATAATCCTATAATCCTATGTGAGGTTTGTGTCATACATTTTAATCTCATAATTAAAATACTTTTAATATAAATTATTATATTCCAGCGGTAGTGTTGTTGCCTCACAGCAAGAGGTTCTCCCGTTCGATTCTCGGCTTGGGTTGGGAGTGCCTTCTGTGTGGAGTCTGCATGTCCTCCCCGCAGTCAAGTGGGCATTCAAAAGACATGCATTGAATGGGCGTGCCTTCGTTGAAGGTTGGGTGTCAGGCTGGCAACTCGACACCATAAAAAAAAAAAAAAAAACAACTACCAATCATTAGCAGAAAGGAGTTCCACTGTGGCAACCCCTAACCGGGAAAAGCCAAAAGACAAACAACAATATTCCATCATACAGTTTGTGTAGAGGGTTAAGGCTGTGACCTGTAGTTCCTGTGGTACAGGGTTTGATTCCTTCATCTCTCAATTGCCTACTGTGTGACTTTGAGCAAATCACTTAACCAGACAGTGCTTAGGTGCAAGTGGGAATTTAGGCTAGGCTCTTTAATGTTCCCTGGACTGCAAGACTTGTAGCTACCTGTGAATCTATTTAGACAAAGAAAATTTTGAAGAGATTACTTTTAAGTGAAATGCAACATTTAAGTTTACAGAGAAGAAAATGTTTGGATATTTAGTTCATGACTGATATTGTTTATGAAGATGGATTAAGGAAGTAGTTACAAGAAAAATATAAGCCAGGGAGTAACATATGTCAGAAACTATGCATAGAAGGGTTTTGAATAGCTGGGTCGAAGGACTGGGAAACTTGAAAATCAAAAATTTTTCACACAAAATCAAAGAAAGGGGATTCATGACATGATTATATAAAATTTTGAATGGCACAAAGCTCAACCACAAAAAAAAAAAAAAATAAACTCATCTCCATTTTCCTGAGTCACAAAACAGTCAGTGAAGCAGGTTCTACCATGAGTCCTGCCAGAGCTATGACTATATGAATATGGTGGGGCAACGGGAGTTGCTGCTGTAGGTGTATCTGTTAGTAGGCACTATTGGAAGTTGCAGATGGGATGAGAATGGAGTACTGGCATTTACTGAAGAAGCCATGAGTGATCTTGAGGCTTCTTAAATGAATTTATTTAGCAATTCTAGCAAAGAGCTTGTATAAGAATGTTTGAGGTGAGACTGATATATTGTAAAGGGCAGAATGATGACAAGTTAACCTGATATGCAGTTCTAAAATTCCCTTAGTTCCCAATTGAATGCATTTTTTTCCTTAGACCTTTGTCTGTAATACTTGATGTTTTGGGCACGTAAGGTAATTGGTTTTGAGGTGTTTGCCCTTTTTATTTCTACTTGGAAGCTTTTACAAATAGTAGTATTTACTAATATTGCATCATTTCTAGTCAACACATAAGTACTGAATGAATACTGATGAGTTGTGTATGAAGTGAAACACATTCCTATGTCTGCTGTTCTTTCCAGCTTGTCTTGATAATACTGGAAAAACTTGGAAAAAGATAATCAATCCATCCCTTAAACTCCTGACTAACTCTGAGTACAAGCTAACTTAACATAAATGTACATATTGTAAATAACATAATTGTGTGTATTATAAATAACCCATCCCACCTTTTGTTTCTTTCTTTTCCTTCTGTCTCTCAATTAAGTTACCACTACCATCCTAAATATTTAGATAATATGTAACCAAAGAATTTATTCCTGTTCTCTAGCATGAAATTAAATTGTAATGGTGTCTTCTTTGCTATGATTGTATATGTAACTAAATTATGTAATGCGGAGCTTTTCTCCCTGGGCCTCCACTGAAAATGAGCTCCCTGAGCCCAGTGGACTTGCCAAGTCATCAAACTGGAAATAAATATTAGTAAATAAATAAATAAATTTCTGTTGCCTTAGCTAATGAGCTTAGAAGTGGCTACCTTATCTCAGGAGAACTCTACGTAATTCCCTTGATGCAATACAAAGATGCTGAATGTAGGTACCGCTTCCTTTATCATTGAGATTACATATGGTAAATTCCTCTAAGACAAGTCACATTCTTTTTTATTTTAATTGCAATCCCTGGAGTACATAGCAAGAAAATGCATTGGGGAAGCTGATTTATAGCTACAGTGAAGCAGTGCCTATTCTGGGACAATACTGAGAAGTATTGTATTTAAATTTAACTTCTGCTAATACAGTTTTTAACAAAGTAGTTTTTTATGTAATGCGAACTTTCCCTGCTTTCAGTGTTTCTCTCAATGCTGTCTTACTTCTCAGTCAATGCCATATTACTAAAAAGTAAAAAACATATACCGCTAAAGCTGGGCATCACAAGAAAGACATAGAAACTAACATTAGACAGTGATGACTAAACTTACTTATTTTATTTATTTATTCATTTTATTCATTAGTGACAAAAGTTCACTGGCCAGACATAACTATTTTCAACCAGCATCTGAACAAAAAAAACTCATAAAAAGTGCAGCTTAATAAAGACTGAAGACAGTAGTAAAGCTATAGTAAAATAAATTATTAACAGAATCAAAGTACATAAACAAGAGTACAGAACGGTTTTAATTGTCAAGCCTACACAAAATAAAAGCAATTGTTCTTATTATGTTGAACTTATTAAATTACTTAGCTGAACCTTTAAGGTCTAACTGTAAGTACTACTTGTTCTGCAAAATACCCAAGCATGTTAGCTGAATACATATTTCTAAACTGCAGTGCAACTCAGATCATAAAGAAAGTTATCACTTAACTGAACATATTCCAGAGATTAAATGTCTCGGATATACTTAAGGGACATTTTTTTGGTGATCCATTTTCATAGAAATTTTACAAATGAAGTGAACCACAAAGCAAATAAAACAATATGACAACAATGAATAGTGTTGATTTTCACCAAATTACAAAAAAAAAAACAAAATTCAAGGAGCAAGCCCCGCTGCAGTGCTCAGACCACCACAACTCTAATTATACTAACTCTGAAATTATACCTAGTTGATAATGAAAAGATTTCCACAGTTCTATAATCTTTCTGTTAATACTGGATCTTGTTAGGTTTAAATGAGAGTTGATGAAGTCTAATTAAGGTAATCCCAGTCTGATGACTGCCAACAATTAATCCCACTTCTGTCCAGTTAAGCTCATCTCAAAGTTATGTTTTCTCCCTGCATTACTACCTATGTAAAGTTTAATATTCTGAAAACCTTCAGTACCTTTCAGATTCCTATTTCCATTTTTTCAGTCTCAGGTCATGAAGGTCCTATCATATTTTTTTTTCATTCAAATTTCAAGTACTTCATGTCTTTCAGAATGGAATTTAAGATAGTCTCTGTGTTACAGGGGAGACTACATTCATTGTGTAGTTTTCACTGATAGTCATTGCCTGCAATTTTACATTCTGACACTGTGGCTTGCTGAGGCTGGCAAATGGCATCAAAACATACTAAACAGCAAAAGTGAAACTCTAATCAAAAGTGGTATTTGTTTTTCACAGAAGTCCTTATCAACAGAACAAAAGTCAGTTTTACTGTTCAGCAAGACGGCATAAAAAACCTAGTAAATACTTTCATTCTAGACCAGTGAAATATTCCAAGTATCTGTGTAACTGTAGACACTATGAAGTATCAGCAGGGAGTCACCAATAACTAAACAACAATGCTATTACTGAAACAAAATAAAACAGTATGTGGGTGGAACAGAGACTTGCTAGAACTATAGTATAGAATACAAAACATTTAGCTGTTTTCTGGGAGTATAAATTATATGCACTAGGAAAGGCGTTATCATGCCTTCAAATAACATTAAACACTGGCAGATGTCCTGTGTTTACTTGGAGTGCAATCTTTTGTTAATGTTAGAGCATAACCAGTGATTTCTCAAGATCTCTGTGCTCTGTTTGGGAGCTTCCCCCATTCCAAATGTGGAGCAACCATGCAGCTGGTTTATATACATTTGGGATGTGTTGGAAGAGGAAACTTGATGCCCACCTTTGGGGGCAAGGGAGTGCACATGGGTTTTGCAGAAGGGGCATACCCTCATACAAGAAATACTTTTTTTTGTTTTGGTCAGGCTAAATTTTAAATACAAGATTTGAGCAGCTAGGATCACTGAAGTTACTCACAAGTGATAACTCTCAATTTTAAATAGTGGAAGTAACACTGATATTGTTTCAAAACACTGTCTAAAAAGTCAGTAATTACAAGTAAATGGAGAAACAACCAATGTGATTTATTTTACTTTGGTCATGTTATATTATGAAGTCTCAGACTGAATTATAGGAGAGATATAAACTGAAGAATGAAACTATTAGTATGACAGTCCATATCAAGCCTTTTTTATTTTGTGTATGGAAAATTGCAAAATAATGAACATGACTTAAAAGTATCACTAAAAGTGGGGAAGTGTCAGTATTTTGGAGAAAAAAATGATGGTGGTTGTATTATCAAAAGAGTGTTAATACGCTTCAGATGCAGAGTCATACAGACCCATTTAAATTTTAAACCATGATTATAAAATATTTATTTCTATACTAGCTGACAGAATGGCAAATTGTTTGCAAAATTTGATAGATATGGATCAATTAAGTTTTGTGGTGTTGAAGCAAACATTTGACAACCTTAATAGAGTACTGATGATCTAGACAGAAGCAAAGTGTAAGAAAATACTATTGTTTGTGGGCCTTTATGCAGAGAAAGCATTAAATAGAATCTGCTGGGATTTTATATGTTGGACAATGGTAACATTTGTGTTCTCTGATGGAATAATAGGTTTAATTGGGAGGATATATATGAAGAGACAGATGCAAAAATTATGGTGGGAAGGTTCCTCTCTGACTTTCTGTGTTTGAACAGAGAAACCAGGCATGAGTTGTCCTTTCAGCTTTGTTATTTGCTTTGTATTTAGAGATATTGACAAAGAAAATAAGAGTCTCACAAATTCAATAATATAATTGGTACGGCAATCAAGAAAAGTTAGCTTTATTTGCAGATGATATTATTTTACATTTGATAAATTAATTAAAAGACATCGCCATCATTCTGAACAATCTGAGACAGTTTCAAGTCTTTTTCAGGATATAAAATAAATAAAGGTAAAACAAAGGCTATAGTGGTAAACTACGTATCAACATATGAATTGGAAATTGCAAATCCCATATTTAATGGAGCATGCCAGGATGAAGTATTTAAGTGTATGAATTAAGAAAGATTCTATTGTGGAAGTTAAGGATAACTGGGAAGAGATTAAACAAAATACAATATAAAAATTGAGAAGTTGGAAGCTCTTGATTATGGATATGTATAAATGAGGTTTGGCAACAAACCAAGTTGCCCCGAGGACATCTTCAAGAGGGGTTAGATTGATATATTAGTGGGGATTAAGTGGGTTGGGAGGTGAAAGGGTTAAATGGAGAGAGGAATGATTGGGAGGAAATGAGGTAAGGGTGGGGAGGGGATCAATGAGTTTAGACAAGTGTAGCTGGGTAAGTAATCATATTTTGACGTGAACTTGCTACAGTGCAGGTTTACGTCCATGATGACCAGTTGGTAATAAGGGATCAGGTAGGCCTTGGTTTAATAATTATCTGCAGGGAAGAGTTGGGTAATTGTAATTTATTTCTTCTATTTCATAGTGGGTTAGGATTCAAAGCGGGGAGGGGGTTGAGTACTTTGGGGTGGAGTGGGTGAGTTGGTAGTGGTACTCTTAAAAGGGAAGGAGAACATTTCACTATTTGACCCATTTAAATATCTGATTTACTATATTTTGTACTGTTAACGTGCCTTAAGGTATTACCTAAATGTAAGTAGCCCAATCAGGGTGCAGGGTACCATACAGTATAAGAAGGGACAGTGCTTTTCAAAAAAAAGTAGCCCTTTCAGGGATGTTTCTAGTTAGCAAGAATCAGGACTTTCAGTTAAATTAGTTAGTTGGTTTAATGTCAGCACTGTGGTCAAGTTAAAGGCAGAGTTTAGGAATAGGGTACATTGCTATGTCGACAGCTTAGTATCAGTATTATACTTATCACTGCGATCATTTTATTGACACTTTGTATTTATGTAACAGGTGTTCTTTACCCAAGAATAGCCATCACTGTCATTTCTAGGTGAGGAAGAAGGCTCGGTCTTGCATTCAAGCTGCTGAGTAATTTTGCCTAGCTTAGGCTCATTTTCACAGCATGATAGATGCAAACAGTTCTGTTAATTGTGTTGTTGTGGCTGTCACTTGGTTGGTTGCAGCTTGATCCTAGTTGTCAGGTCTCTTGCACAGCAGGGTAGTTGGGGGGATAGGGGGATTGCGTGGCTTTTCCCGGTGTTGCGCACATTAGTCAAGCTTGTGAGGAAGCTCTGTGCCATGCTCTCAAAAGGTTTGGTATTCATTGGTGAGGGTAGGCTACCAAGACTCTTCCTGGCTTGAGGTGGTTGCAATTTTGTTATTTACCGATGGAGGCTACCATTTGTTGGCCTGATATAATTTCTCATGTTTTAGGCTAATGGCTGCCTGCAGTAGTGGATTGTTTTCGCAGGCTCTGGGTGAGGTACAGAAATGACTGTCACAGTGCATGTGCTGTAGGAATGTCTGCAAGTATTTCTTGGAAGGTAAGCAAGCTTACCAACATGATATGAGGAGGTGCGGTATCTTCCAAGTGCGACTGTATCTACTAATAGTACAGAGTTTCAACCGCAGGTACTAATAGTACAGAGTTTCAATCTTCCACCATGTAGCACTTATTAAAAAAAAAAGTGTAAGGGGGAAGCAGTTGTCTCTGAAAGGGCTCAGGGGCGTGAATAATATGAGCAAGTAGCTCAGATGGCCAGTTAAATATTCCTTAAAGAAATATTGCTATGCATGAAAGGACAATTAAAGTGAGTTTGGACAGGTAACCGTGATGTTACATATATGAAAGATGGAGAAATAGCATGGTTTTAATAGTCGAATAGGATTTCATCTGTTTACAGATATGAAGTGACAATAGTGTGGTACTATATAAGCTGAGAGAAGGCAGCAGGTGTTATTTCTATGTTGATCCGATTTTATGTGGCATGGTTCACAATGATTTTTGGATGCCACATTATTCTATAATTTGACAGATTGTGACCCCTAAACTCCAGTTTGGGTATTCCAAATATATATATTTTTTCCTTATTGGATAAAATTGCTAAATAATGACAACTGTCTGAGTTCCTATTCCTGAGACAGGAATTGGACCCTGGGTGTTGAAAGTGATGGTTGGCTTATTATTGAGAATAGAAGTCACTTAACCATGTCATACTTTCAGTGTCAGGAATTGTCTGTTAAGGAGAGGAACATAATCAGTTCAGCTTAGGGTTTTGTTGTTCATTTCTTTCCCTATGCTGCAGGCAGGCATGGTTTCAGGCACTGGCTGGTTCTTCACCAGAGACTGATAGTGTGCCATTGATTGATGCAAATATGGGTACATCGCATTTCTTTGCTTTGTGGCTTGATGTTCCTGTTTAATAGGCAGTGGTCTAGTATTAGGGCTTCTGCTTTGCTGTATTAAAGATGGGAAAGGGGGGATACATAGTTCTAGGCTTTGAGGTAAGGTGAGTTTTGTAGCAGGTCCATATTTTGGTTCATGGTTCTGTGCTTTGAGGTAGAGGGAGTTTTGCAGCATGTTCATATTTTGGTTCTTTTGTGATAGCATTGTGGGTGGTAGAGGCTACTCACTTAAGATTGTGGTTAGCAAGTCATGACAGACTTTATGGGATACTGGTGTTACACTATTACCTACTTGTAAGGGGTTGTTGTGTCTTCTAGCTGAAATACCTGACAGGTTTATTTTGCCAGACGTAGGTTGGTATCAAGGGTAAGATAGAGGCTTTACAGACACAAGGGGCAGGGTTTTGACTTTTACAGGGCAAATTGGCTAGGTTAAAAGAGTCCTGCAGGGGCAGTTAGCTCAGGGCTACTTTATATACCCATGCCCAGGTTTCCTCTATCTGCGTTCTCTGGAACCTTTCTTACAATATTTTTCAGAGGGGGGATGGCTGCTGGGATCTGGGACTCCCCTTTGGTTGGGGGTTTTTGTTCTACCCTTTATACCTTTGTGCACAGTTTTGCTATAAAGTTTGACAGTTTTCCCTTTTGTTTGCAGGTGAGAAGCGCAGCAGGGGTACTGGTCAATGACCTAGAGGAAGCAAACCCAGAGAGTGATGCAGGCAGTTACAGTGGAGGCTCCCTGGTCACAAAAGTGGTGCGTGATGAGGTCACAGTGTGCAACACTCAGTGGCTTAAAGGATGTGGATCTGAAAGGTAAGGGATTCTGCGGGGGTGGAGGTTTATTGCCAGAGTGGCAAACAATAAGGTCACAGGTCATCTGACTTTATTCAGTTTTGTTAAGGCATCTCAGTGTTTGTGCAGCTGGGGTAGTGTAGGGGTAGGCGAGGAGGAGGTATGTTGGGTGGCTGGGTAAAGAAAAGTTGGGGATTGCTTATAGTAAGTCTGGGTTTCCCATTGATGAAGTGGAGTCCCAACAATCACTGGATCATAGGAAGTTACTAGGTTAATGGCTGTAAGGCATTTACAGCCTAGTCAAGTTCCACCTGTATTTCCATATACAGCAGCTGTTACCCTGGTACAAGAGGGAAATGGGGGGGGCACGGAGTGAATTACGGCTACCCAGCCAGTGGTTTATTTGTGTTTTCAGGAAGGTCAATGAGGTGTTCTGTTGACATGAAGTGGGGGTTGCGTCCAAAGGAGTGGTGTCTGCATGGAGCTAATTCATCCATCAAGCAGGTTCTATTAATCTCATATACCAGGTTATGGTTCTTAGATTGAGTACTAGGGTGCCATTTGACTGGTACATTGGGGTGATAGTAGGGAGTTAGTATATGTATGACTGTTAAGAACAGGTAGGTTTGATAGGACATTCTAGGTGCGGGTGTTTTGGGGATGGGTGAGGAACTGCGGCCCTTAGTAGGGTATGGTTTTGGGATTCCTTGCACACTGGACCATGTTTAATTCTTTATCAGAGGCAAGGTTACACATGGGAAATGAGCTTTGAGGGGAAAGCTAAGGGCAAGCAGTGGATTAAGGCTGTTCAACATTTTGGGCTTCCAGAGTTGCAGTCATTCAGTTTTCTTGGGTTTATACACTGGTGTTCCGTTATAACAGGCTGGCACCTTTTGGTGCATTTCAGAGGGATGGCCTTTCAGCAGATGGTTAGGTTTATTCATGGGGGGTTGCATTAGCTTACAAATGAGATGGAAGGAGTTGGTGGGGGAATAAAATGGGGGGATGGTTGTAGCTGGGTAGGGTAAAGCATTGCCAGAATAGTTGCTTGTGTGGAAGCTGCCTTTGGGAAGGAATCTGATGGGGAGAAATGTAATCATCATGTGGAAACAAGGGATGGCGGTTTAGTTGAACAAGCAGGATTTTTCTGAGAATAGTATAGTTGTACGGGTGACCCGGAAGGATGACTGGGGGGATGTTGAATATTTGGACTTTAATCTATGAGTCTATGCATTTTGGTATGAGGTGGGCTCTTGGCAGTGACTAAAGTTGTCACATCTTGTGTGTCAAGAGGATTTTTAGTTTTCTTTGTTTTGCAGATCACAGTGGGGTTGCAGATGGCAGAAGTGCAGAGCAGCAGCAGTTAGTGGATCAATCGATGGCCAGGGTGAAGGAGGCCGGTTGCAGTGGAAGTCACAGTCAGCACAGTGGTGTATATCGAGGCTGAGAGGGCAGTGCACAGAGAGTAGTAGTCAGTGGCAGGAATGAGGTAAAATTGCAAGGTAATGGATTTTGCTGAGGGGTGCTTTGGTGGCTGGAGTGGTGTGCATTGCGGTCACTGGTAATCCCCTTGTTTGGGTCATTAAGGCAAGTTAGAGCACTGTGTTCAAGTAATGTGGGAGCTGATTATTGCATTTGGAATGTGGGGCAAATTAGGAAGCAGTAGGTGGGTTGCCAGGATATAACTGTTGGGGACAGATTATGGGGTGTGGGGATCCCACAGGAGGAGAAGAGTCACAACATTCATAGAAGCACAGGAACATTTTTAGCCTAAAGCCCTATGGCACTTGCATGCCAACTGAGTTCAACCCTTACTTTCAGGTGGTTGGAACCTTGGGGTGATTATAGTTACTCATCCAATTGTTTAAACAGTATTTGGGGGAAGAGCCAATGACATGTTGTTCTTTGACAGGCTGATGGAGTTTGTTCCTAATGTGTGGTATCTTTGGGGTGACAAATTTGTCTCTTGAATATGTAGTGTGATTGCCATTTGGTAATGAGTGAATTGGGGGTGTTTAAGGTTGGGCATGTAGAGTACTTCATTGCTGGGCATAGGTGAGTTTTCAGGAACTATGTCAAGGGGTTCTGGTTTTCTGGCACTTAGTGTTAGGTCATTAAAGGTTTGAAGTTAGACTATTCCCTGCAGTAATTGGGTTACTGCACATCCAGAGCTGTGTAGTTTGGTGGGCTAATGTGATATGTTACAGTTGACAGGGTTCTGGGTTCAAGACTTGCTAAGGGTTTGTCTTTGACTGGGTGCAGAGTTATAGTTTCTTTGTTACTTGTTATGGCTGTAGGTTGTCATTCTGAAAAGGTTGAGCCATGGTTAGTGACTTGAAGGAAGCGGACTAAAAGGGAATGTACTCTCTTGGAGTGGATGTTCCGGTGGTACAGTGGGGTCATGGGTAATCCTACTTTATTTAGTTTCATTAAGGCATGTTTCAGTGCTGGTATGTCAAGGCATGGGGTTGATGACAGGGTTCTAATGTACTTTACAGATGATAGGTACACCAAATGATGTTTGCCTTAACCCTTCCCTTTATGGGAGGTAGTTGATTGAACAATTTTGGGTAGAAGGGAGGGGGAGCAGCCTGGTCAGACTGGTTGGTGGAGATGAGGGACAGGCTTGCCCACTTCTGTTCCCCCTCTGGTGTCTGGATGTTCATTTCAAGGATTTGGGGAAAGGAAAATGAGCAGCTGGAGGACGTTTCCTGAATAGATAAGCAAGCGGAGGTAAGGACACTGCTTATTTGGTTAGAAGGTAGTTCAATGAATGGTGTATGAAGTGAGATGGGGACACTGCTTCATAAGTAAAGTTAGCAAGTAGAGGTATGGACGCTGCTTACTGGGTCAGGATGAGTAGGTATGTTGTCCTGATTAACATTACAAGGATGTTTATGCTGTGTTTAGAATCAACTGTGCTATGTCCAGTTGTAATTCATAAATTTGGTGATCAAAGCTATGTTATGGAAGTTTTATAAAGGTCATCAAATGTCATTCGGTGCGATGTATTTATTGAAGGGGGCAGGGACAATAATATACAAACAATAAAAATGTTTCTAGTCCCTTTAGTTTTATATATGTGCCAGGCATATTTTTATCAATTATCAGAGACATTGTGGACCATAATTAATAAAGAGTCAAAGTAATTCATTTGAGAAAGGAAGCAGGTAAAACTTTAATAGAGTAAATTGATTTTCCCCATAGAACAAGGTGGTTTAGAATTAGTTGATTTGGTGGGGTACTTTAAAGCTATGCAGTTAATGTTCACATCCATAAAAGTGCAAGGTTATAAATCAAAGGGGAAAGGCATAATGAAAGTAGGGTTTTGGTTACATTCATAAAATAGTAAAAAGTATTCTAAGAACTAAACGAACACATGACCAGATAAAGGAGATTTTACCAATATGAACAACTGCAAATAGGGGCATAGCAAATGGGCATGAGATGGCTGAAATTTACCTGAGAAAGTTACTCCAAGAACCAATGTATTAGGAGGAAATAACTAGCCAGGGAAATGGAAGGAGTGGGTGGAACTGTCTTTCCTTCTATGGATTGATAACAGACTATAGGCAGAGAAAAAGGGATAGGGAAGAGCTATATGAAAGACCACTTCTGGTATAGCTTTTAGTTGAGTCTAGAACAGAAGCTGCTATTAAAAATGGATAATTACTAGAAGAAACAATCAGAGGAGGTTAGAAAAGGTTGACAACAGAAAATGGAAAGACAATTTAGAAAAGGAATAATGGGAGAACAATTGTAAGGTTTCAGATATACAACAAGATCCAGAAGGTTTGGCAGGTTTGCTTTGAAATATTTGCTTAAGTATTTTTATACCCCAAAAAGAGAGACTTTTTCCTGAGGTAGACAGCAAATGGAGGTGTGATGTTAAATGAAGAGGTAATTGGGAATGTTTTTGGAATATGACAAGTTGGCAGATTTTAAAAATTCCATGCAGAGTAATTTGTCAGGTATGTTGGTTGTAACTAAGAAAATTATTCTTTTGGGCATGGGTGTGCAATCTGAGTTACCCAGACATAGTAAGACCTTATTAAGTTTAATACTGTTGGCTGTCAGAAAATTACTATAACATGGAAATCAAAATCTAAACTCGCTGTTATTGAATACCAAATATTATAAAGGAAATAAAAGACCTGGAGATAAGATCTTTAGAAAAAAGGAACAAGTAAATTGCATAGAAATTTATAGAATTTATAGGAACGATGCATGTAAAATAATGTTCTGGAGGTGGAGGAGTGAGGTTTAAGAAAAGGCAGGAATTCAACAATTTATATAATGATAGAAAGAATGGTATTTTAAAAAAGAAAACCTATACGTATAATACATGAAAATAATTAAAACACTTACTGAGGCATGATTTCTGTTCTGTAATGAGTACCTCTGTCACCTAAGTCATATGACTGATTCGTATGCCATAGCCAATGAAATGGACTTTCAGTATAATTGTCATTCAGCTGAATGGGCATTCAATCATTTTAACAGACTGAGTCGCCTGACATTCAACTAAATGAAATACATCGATATAATATGTGTGGTTTGTGTGACTACACATTTTTCTTCATGACTATAGATGAGTTCTGACCCTGCTTATATGTAGGAGATGACTATTTAGTATGGTCCTTACAGAAATTCACAGGACTCTTCGTTAAATGGGTATTTCGGTGTCTTCTTTATGGCTGTTTAGTGTATTTAATTGCCTTGTAAAACAGTCGGAAGTGTCATGTATCATGCAAAGTACTGTGATGTGTGTTAGCAACATCATTTATACTGGGTTGCTGTTTTCATATTGTCAGCATACCCAGGCAGGTATGCTCTTGCATTAAGTTATCTTTTCTATAACATAATACTATCTGGTTTCTGAATCATGTGTAGCTTTTCCTCTCACTTTTTTCTTACAAACTGGAGCTACACACCTGTGAATTTTTCCTGGAAAGATAGGATACCTGTACTAGTTTGGGCACTTCTCCTTTTTCCTATCAAAGCATAACTGATAAAATGTTAGAATATCAATCCTAAAATGCCAGATTTGGAAAGTAGCAAGCAATACTGGATATAAAAGTCCAGATACCTGACTTTACCTTTTTAATACTACACATAAATATGTCTTTTCAGTGCTGATGAAGGATCACTTTATTTTTAAGTTACTCACTAAGACCCACAGTATAAACACCTGAAGATAGGTGAAATCAAACCAAATAATTACAGAATGAAACTTTTAGCACCTCATAGCCTCAGTCTTCTGCACTAAACTGTAAGATCACAAAGTGCTACTTTTAAATGCAGAGGCTAAGAACCTAAAATATTGTCATGGTTCTGCAAAACAATAAAAAAAACTTTTTTTGCTACAGTCAGACATCACATCCAAATAACTATACATGGGTACTGTTCCACCTAAAATGCTAATAAACTACAGGAAATGATTTCTGGAGAAATATCTATGAGGACCCAGCTGAGTACAATAAGGAGGCTGAGTGGATAAAAGAAGTAAAAGAACAATTAAGAGACTCTGTTATAGAAGATATGCTTTGGAATGAAGTAACCCCTACTAAGCTAGAGCTAAAGTTAAGAAAGGCTCCCAAATGGAAAGTGCCAGGTCCAGATGCTTACCTAGCTTTTGGTTAAAGGTATTGTCATCCTTGCACTGTGATTTAGCCTTGAGTAAAAACTATTTATATGTACACCCTGAAATGATACCAGATTGTCTAAAAATGGAGAAAACCATACTCATACTTAAAAGTGAACCTGTAGATCATCCTAAGAATTATTAACCAATAACCTGTCCCCCAAAAATGTACAAGCTATATACATGAATCAATACAGATAGAGTATACAGTCATTTAGCTATACAGTCATGGCTATAGAAGAGAAGGGGAAGAAAAGAGATTCATATGGAATAAAGGATCATCTTTTGTTAAATAAAGCTGTAATACAGACTTGTATAAAGAACACGAATCTCGGTATGGCAAGGATAGTTACTATTCCTCACTCCTGGATTATAGAATGCTTACAGATATATAAGATCAATCATATATTGGTAAATTTTATTACAGTTACATTGAAGAGATGGCATACCACTTTGCGTGACAAAAAAGGACAAATTATTACCAAATGTATGAAAATCCAGCATGGAATATGTCAGGGTGATTCTTTGTCACCATTGCTGTTTTGTCTTGCTCTTAATGCATTAAGCTGTTTACTCAACAACCTAGGTCACAGATTTAGCCTGACTCCAAGAAAGTCATCAAGTGAAAAGTTATCTCGTCTACTTTTTGTGGATGACTTGAAACCATATAGTTCATCAGAGAAACACCTGATAAAGCAACTACATATTCTTAAATCCTTCTTAGATGATATAGGAATGTCATTTGGTCTCGACAAATGTGCAAATGCAACATTTAAAAGATGAAAATTGAAGACTCAAGAAAATATAAAACTTGGGGAGGAATGTAATATAAAAGAGTTGAAACAAGTAGTGTAAAAATATCCTGGAAAAGAATAAGGGGCAATGATACAGCATGTAAAAACGAGAACAAAGCTCGGTAAGGAATATTTTAGAAGACTAAAATTAATACTGAAAACAGCTTTGACATCTAGGAAGAAAGTTCAAGCTATTAATCAACTTCTACTTCTTGTTTTAACTTATAGCATTGGGGTGATTGACTGCCCACAAAAAGAGCTGGATAAGTTTGATAGGAAAAGAAGAAAATTGCTCCATTCCCATCAAATGATATACAAGAATCAGTGTTTGTCAAGATTATATATCCCTCGGTCTGCAGGAGGCATGGGACTCCTTGAAATTGACTAAACATATAGGTCTGTGATTGTGGGATTGCATACCTATTTACTGACATCATCAGATCCAAACATATTGAAAGTTCTAAAACATGAACAAAATTTGTCCAAAATGACCTCCTTGCTTAGGTTAGCAGTAGCCTTTAGAAAAAATCAGGCCAGGAAATCTAGCCAACAGAAAGCACAAAAAAGCAAAATAAAGAATATAAAGAATAGGACCAGGAAAAAAGAAAAGACAAATGGAAGGATCAAAATTATAGCAAGTATAGAGATCTACTGGGATAGCTGCATGTTGAGTAACAGTTGTCATGCGAATGGCTTAGACAGGGTGAATGTAAACCAAATGATGAAAGGTTAACATTGGCATCCCAAGATAGTGGATTATATACCCGATGGTTCATAAAATCTATAGAAAAGCCAGGAGATAAAGACAAATGTAGGTTTTGTGGTACAGAACTAGAAACAGTTACACATCTTGTTGCAGGGTGCAATACATTCATGACAGAAGCTTTGTATACTGCAAGACATAACAGTGTGGCAAGGTTGTTACACTGAGGACTTTGTAAACATTACAACATAGAGGCAAATGAGAGACATTGGAAAAATGAACCTCAAAAGACTGTTGAAAATGATGATGTAATGATTACATGGGATTATTCCATACCAGCAGCTAAGAAGTTAGAAACAAACAGACAGGATGTTGTAGTAAAAGAGAAAAAGACAGATATAGCTTTGATTATTGAAATTGCTATACCCACTGACTACAGTGCCTTACAAACTGAAAGACTTAACCGTGTAAAATATAAAGACTTGCAAACAGAAACTAGAGCAATGTGGAATAAGAACACACAGATCATGTCAGTTGGAGTAAGTGCAACTGAGCTAATAAAAAAATAAATGTATCTAAATTTGATACAGGTAAAAGTAACCCCTTATAAACTGCAAAAAGAGGCAATTTTGGGTACATTGTGGGTGCTGAGAAGAACACGCCTATCAAATGTCCAAAGAGTGAAGCAAAACTGATTTCATGAACTTTAATTATGCCCTGACTTCCCATCAAGATATGCACAAACATAAGCATTTGGAGAAATTCAAATAAGACTGTACAGTAAACGTCTGCAGGGAGTACAGCTCAACATTCATGTTATACTTGTTTCTGCAGTATTGTTTCCTTGTATAATGCCTGTTGGGATTGGCTTTGGCTCCTTAGCAACCATGAACATAATAAAGTAGATACCTGAAAATTAGTTGTTGTGTTACACTACTACAGGCCATGCTGCTGTTCTAAACTCAATACTTTGTAGCAAGTTGTTGTCTTTCGGCTTTTCCTGGTTAAGGGTCGCCACAGCGGAACTCCGGTCCGCTAATGATTGGCAGTAGATTTTCACAAACGCCGAGGTGCCATTCTAAGCCATTTGCATGACAACTGTTACTCAACATGCAGCTATCCCAGTAGATCTCTATACTTGCTATAATTTTGATCCTTCCATTTGTCTTTTCTTTTTTCCTGGTCCTATTCTTTATATTCTTTATTTTGCTTTTTTGTGCTTTCTGTTAGCTAGATTTCCTTGCCTGATTTTTTCTAAAGGCTACTGCTAACCTAAGCAAGGAGGTCATTTTGGACAAATTTTGTTCATGTTTTAGAACTTTCAATATGTTAACCTTCAACAAAGGCACACCCATTTAGGCATGTCTTTCGAACACCCACCCAACCATGGGGGGGACATCCAGACTCCACACAGAAGGCACCCCCCGCACTCCAGCCGAGAATCGAATGGGAGAACCTCTTGCTGTGAGGCAACAACACTACCACTGCACCACCACACTTACCTTATTTCTTCATGTCATTAAATATCTGTAGAACACCAGCCTGTTAATATACCATTACATGAAAAGTATCTCTAGAGAGCCAACTTTTTAGTATGAAGCTTCATTGGTCATACTTTCATATTAAAACTGTATAAATTACGGAAGATATTTTTGGGATTTATTTTTCACCCTTTTCATCATGGAAGGGTTCTCCAATAATATTTTGTTATAAAATATTGACAACAACACATTCTTCTCTACCAACAGAGAGTTCTTTAGATTTCAGTTGTCAGCAGTTTGCTGTTGTGTCTTTAGAAATGACAACGAGTGATGTACTTTCTCCCCTTCTCTCGCTCTCTCTCTCTCTCTCGCTCTCTCTCTCTCTCTCCCTCCTGTCTCTCTTTCTCACACACACACACACACACACACACACACACACACACATGCAAACATGCTTGCTAGCACCTTAATGAAGTTATGTTAAAGGTGTAGATTTCATATGGATTAGATTTCAATTAAGCAACAGCTCTAGAAGTGCTAAATAAAAATATTTTAAATGATACCACTGAAAGGCTGTATTCACGGGGTGGTATATTTGAATGCACAGGCTGCCACTGTTTTTCTAAGGACTGACAATATATTTTTCCAGTTCTTATCTTTCTTAAATAGAACAGCAGTTTTTAGAGAATACTGACTCCAAGAAGCGTACAGTACGATGCAAATATCCATGTTTCCCTTATCCAGAATGCACCATTGCTGTGTCATCATACTATGTTTGCTTAGTAATATGTTTAAGGCAGCTGCATTACTGACTGTCTTTGGCTTGTACTGTGTTTGTACCTCCCAGTTGGGAAAGGACTACCTTTCTTTATGTTTAATGGCAAGCATTAAATTCTGACAGATAAAGCAACAAACTGTTTTTCCTAATTTGTTGAGAATTCCACAATCCTGCCTGAAGCATTAATGAAGTCTTTGCAGTAAAATTTTCTGATGTAATATACTGTCATTAGTGAAGAGCAGAGAAGTGAAAATGGACCTTATACAACACTGTAATTGTAATTCTGTATGTAGTTTTCTAAATACAAGAGATGCAGCATTAGCAAAACAGAGAGATGTGCCATCCTGTATTCATCAAAAAGCTGGGGATCCAAAACCTGTAAACTTCTAAATGTTACAGACAGATATATAAAACATTAGAGTGTTTGTCTTTAAGGGAGCTCATGCTAGTGGGCATGAGTATTATGGGATCCTACTTTCTCAGCTTTCAGTAAAGCTGCATGGTATTTACATTAGTTCATAGTTAAGTACTAGGCTAGATGCCCTTCCAAGCCAGTTTAAGCCTAGCCAATTGGCCCTGAAAGGTGAGAATCAAACCCTATACCTTGTATCTGTGAGGTGAGCATTTTAACCCTTATGCTAACCCCTCCCTCTCTCATTTTTTCTTTTTTAACTCAAGGCTATCAGACTGCAGACTATTACTGCTTAGCAAATAAACAGAGGCCAGAATCAAACCTTGTGCTGTGTACAGTAGACTCCCTCTTATCCTGCCTCACTGGGACTGGACCTTAGGCTGGATAAACGAATGGCTGATTAATCAGAAAAACATACAAAATAGCATTTATAGATTATAAATCAGCTAAAATAACATAATTTGTGTTAGTATGCATTTTTCTAATGAATATGAAGTCTAAAACTCAAATGTCTGTCATTTACCCAGAGGAGGCAAAAGTGTTGTTCTTTTCTGTTGTCTTTTGCTAGGGCTACTGCAAAAATGTATTGGCCGGTTAAAGAGGGGGCCAGTTAAAGAGAGGTCAGATAAGAGGAAGTTTACTGTATCTATGAGGTAAAGGCCTTAACCATTATGCCACACCTACCTCACATTATGCCAGCCCTACCCCACATCCTTTTGGCATATTTTTGGCTACATATATGCAATTTGAGTATATAGCCTATACTGAGGCAGATTTTTACTTACCTTACACCAGTATATGCATTGTTGTCCTTCTCTCTATTTTGGCTTCTTAAATGGTTTTGCCTTTCAAACAGAACACAAAAAAAGTCTTTTGAGACTTTGAGAGAAAATACACATTATTCAAATTCCTTCATTACATAAGTGAAGAAACAATTAAGATATTTAAGACTTTTAACTTTGTTGCAAATGAGAGGATACATTTTATTAAAAAAAACAGTGTAAGAAACTTCTCTGAGTGGAAGTGTTTCAAATTCCCGTAGGTTAGTCAATCACAATATATTAAAAAGCAGAAAAAAAAGCAGAAAATGGTAGTAAAAGTAGTTAACTACAGATGAAGAAGTGGTGGGGCTGGAAGGCTCTGCCTTCATGAACTCAGTACATGCTGCTGAAATTGTTGTTATATTTTGTAATCATATGACTTCAACTGGAGTTTAGCAATATCTTTGATACCAGGGCCAGGATTCAAAAATGGCTTAGCTGTGAGTGGTAAGACTAAATCAAAAAGGGCCTTTTAATACAATTGTGGAAAACAGTAATTCAAAGACATATTACCACAATGAGTGAAGACCTCAATGTCAGCTATCTTGCATGTCTCTGAATCGCTCAATGATTACTTTAACCTGCAATAAGCACTTTCCTAATGTAATCACCACCAATGGCTCTGTCTGTCCCCCACACACGCATGCACACATTCAAACAAGCACACACACACACACACACACACACACACACACACACACACACACACACATGCACACGCACACACACACACACACACACACACACACACACACACACACACACACGCACACACGCACATACACACAGACTCACCTGAGACCATGCATACCTGCGTATATACTTAGACACACACCCATACAAACACACATAAACAAGTGTATGTACTGCACAACACTATCTTGTCTGTTAAACTCCTAGGCACTTACCTCTGACCTGATAATACCCATTGAAAGAAATAGGTGAACATGAGTTTTTGGTCATGATGATAAATGAGGCTGGTGGAGGTGATTTACACAGCGTTCTGTGAATTGCTTGGCTGCATAAATCACTTACCACAGGCATATCCAGGGGAGAGCATGTGATTCATTATCACATGTCTCTCCCCAATAATGCCTCATTTACATTTTCTGTAAGCTAGAGAGACAGCCGGCATTGCTGCTGTACGTCATTGAGGTAAAGCACTGTGATAGGGCTGTCTCTAAATTAGAATAGCTACCAGCAGTGGTAAACACAGCTTACCAGTGGCAGTGACCTTTCTGAATGCCAGGGCATAGCTCATTGGAAGTTGGTGGGGAGTTAAAGAGTGTGGGTTGGGTCCAAATTGGTGGAACATATACAAAATTAGCTGACTGACCCAAGAAAGAATTTGACAACTAAAAGGAAACTAATTGGAGAAGACTGCAGGATGCTTCGTGCTTTCATCTGTACTTGTTGTGTCATATTACACTATGTTTGTAACAAAGGATAAACCTTTTGTTGGCAGCATCCGAGTTGATCACTGATGAAGGGGACAATTTGCAGGGGAAATTGTAGAGCATGCAGGGTGGGTAAATGATAACATCTCACATTTAACTTACAAAGCACAAGGTTGTGCATGTTGCAAGAGCACTGCTATACTTAATGTAATGAACTCAGTCAATTTAATTCTGAGCAATTCTGGGAAATTTGGCAGACTATGTCTGCAGCTGCATAAGCTAAGTCCTACCACATAAATCTAAATATCATATGCAGAGAGATAAAGCTGGTTACATGAAAACCTTTCCTGCAGCTGAAGAATGCAGAATTAAAAATGATACATGCATTTAGTAAGCCTTCTGGGGCAGGGGCGGTTTGAGGTACCAGACTGATGGACTACAGCCCCCCCCCCCAACTTTCCTGTAAATGAAAAAAAGAGATTAATTAATCTTTTAATTTTACACACTAGTAGCAGTTCGAACTAACTATACTATTTTTAAAACAGTCCAGATTGGGAAGTCTCAGGCATCAAACAAGATGCCCAGAAGTCATTGGAAGCCAACTGAACTGTTAAGGTCAGCAGACTGTTACGTAATCTGCATCCATGATGCAGTTACTGATTAGTCCTGTTACTCGCATGTTCTCTTCCTGCACTTTAACTGTACTGAAGTTGCAAGAGAGTGAGCGAGACACACAAAGTGTGGAATTCCATCACAGGGATCCAGTTCAGAATATTTTGAGATTCTGAGATCCAGAATCAAACTTTAAGTTGAGTGAGAGAAGTCAAGGGGAAAGGAAGACTATTTTTAAATTACTCCCCCCCCCCAAAAAAAAAAGTGCATTAATTAAGCTCTCATTTTGTTTTCCTTTACAGTCAACCAGATACTCTCTGCATTTTCTTTTTCACTGTCAGGGTCAACCAGATACTTTCGGCTTTTTCTTTCCTACCAGGTCAATCAGATATTTTTTTAAATGGCGCAGTACAGTATAAATGTGCTTTCTGACATCCTGGGCCTGGAGGCTGGCAGGGTCAACCAGATAGCAACAGGCCAAATCTGCATTGAGCTGGCAGTTTTGGGGGCTGTTTATGATGTTTATCTAACAGCATGTTGGCAGCAGGGTCAACCAGATGCTAGTAGGTGGTCTGCGTGTTTGGGGGGGGGGGTGTGCTGTGGATTGCTTTCTGTTTTTTTTTTTTTTTTACTATAATATACTAACAGGATTAATCAGACTCTAGGGAAGCAATGTGTTTTTCGGACTGTTGATGATTTTCTTTTTTAATATTATACAATGGCAGGGTTAACCAAGTACTAGTGGTCTGTGTGTCTTGGGTGCTGTTGATGACTTTCTATTGTTTAATATAAGATCCTTGCTGGGTTAACCAGATACTAGAGAGGCAATGTGTTTTGGGGAATGTTGATGAATTTCTTTTTTTAATATAATACCCTGGCAGGGTCAGCCAGATACTAATAGATAATCTGTGACTTTTGGGTGCTGTTGATGACTGTGTTTTTTTTTTAAATATAATATCCTGGTAGGAGTCAACAGCTACTATGTATGCAGTGTCTTCTGGGGGGGCTGTTTGTGGATGACATGTGTTTTTTTAACCTAATATGTTTTTGCAGGGTCAGTCAAGATAAATTAAGATGGGTTGTCAATGTTATGCTGTTGAAATAAACTCTATTCTTGCATGAGTAAAGTGTGTATGGATGAACCGAAGTAAGATCACCAGTAAGTTCTTGGCGGCAATGTGATTTGAAAAAAATACAGTAATGTAATCATGGTCATCTATTTTCATTACTTTAAACCTTTTAGGTTCAAAGCAGATTCTCTGGGTAGGCAATTGGGGTTGGCTGTGCTTATGCATACCTCTCAACTGTACTGAATTCCTCAGTAAATATTGGTTTTGAAGGCAAAATATTGGGGTGCCACGAATTCCTGAGGAGGCTCTTTAATTTCCGAATTTCCCAGCCTGTCAGAATGCCGAACTATTTGTTATTGCTTAATTTAATTTAACTTGCTTATTCAGGTAGTGCAGCACAGCACATCTTACTTCTTTCAGGTAAGGCAAAAAAAGACTGTAAGGATTATTGTCTTATGTGCAAGAGAAACTGAAGCTGAAATGAGAAATGGCAGTCTGCAGAATTGTATTGCTTTTCTGTTAAGCTTCATGTGTGTGTATATAAGTGTGTAAAATGCCCCAGTTAGGTATGACTGGTGGTTACGGTTACTCAGACTCAAATCCTGTATGTTAGGTACAAGGAGCAAGAGCCTACATTCTCTACCCATACCACCACCATATGTGACTCAAGGAGTTAAGTCCAAAGTTTTACACAATGTCTGGAATGTTTGGCTCATACTTGTGGTCTGTTAAACTTGTGGTTTCTGGCTTATCAGTGAGAACTGAATTCACTTAATAATGATAGCCATTTAAGTATCAGTCTTCCTATATTTCAGGAAATATATGGTAACACAAACATTTTATTCTAGCAACTTTTCTAAGATTATACAAGCAATGTTTAAAATGTGTCCCTGGTTTTGGGCCTTTGTCCCCCCCTCCCCAATACATTTTGGCTTTTTCCAGATTTCTTGTGCTGCATAGTTCTTCGGGGGAGTTAAGTGCTGCTTATGCCAAGTCTGTTTGCATTATTAGTAGCACAACAGGTAGAATACTTGCTTTTGATGCAGAAGGCTATGGGTTCTACTCCCACAGTATGTAGATGGATTGCTGATACTGTCCTGTGTTGTACTTTTAAAGGGGTAGTTGCTGCAGTCCTGAGAATGTCCTTTTTGGTGGAGATACCTAATAACTATGAACCTGTTATCAGTTTGTCATCCATTCCCTATTGCAATATTACTAGCTTATCAGTTTTTTTAATGTAACATAGGAAATTTATTCCTCAAGGGCAACAGGCACTTTATTTGTAGATGAAACAATGAAATATAAAGTTGTTTGCTAACAGCAACCTCTTGATTAGTTACAGATCTCTTTAATGTGGAATTATTTAGATGATTTTTACTTCTGCACAGTTTGTGCATATTTACTGATACTGGTGGATTGTAGAAGTTTGAGTAGACTTTTATGATGGAATTGTTCTGAACTGGGAAGTTCTGTCATTACTGGTTCATGCATTTTGTTTTATTGCTTACTGGAAAAATGATCAAAACAATTAATTTAAAACCTGCTCTAAAAAGTGTGTGTCTGTTTTCATTGTGAGACTGTATTGCTTTGTTTAGCAGATGTCTATTAGTGTTTGTACTATAAAATGTAAAATAAAAGTTTTAAATGAAATCCAAATAATCATTGTAGAAGTAAAGCACTGTGCATATTGCAGTGTTTATGGTAAATGGTGCAAAATAGGCAAGTAATGGGATATTGGAATGGCTGCAGGGGGGAGGCCTATGTATGGGGGGGCCCTATTTGATCATGATTTTGTGTGGGGGGGGAGGACTGCAAATTCAAAGACAGCCCCAGATGGCACAAACTCAATCTATGCCACTGATCAGTAGGCCATGGAGAATGACTTTTGGAGGTCCTAGCAAACTGTAATATTCTTTTGCTAAGATTAGAATATTGCCTACCATTAAATGCCCTACTTTTAAAAAGTCACCAAAAACAAAACCCTAAGGTTCATCATCTTCTCCCTTCCCAGTGAACATCACTGCTACAAATTAAAAGAAAATGGTTATCATTTGCTACAGGGTCTGGGGCCATATTTTGGTTGTCTGTACTTCAGTTTGCATTTGAAAGTTTGCATCCCACAATTCCACTGGAGTGGGTGGGGGTTGCATAATTATGTATGCCAATTTTATGTTAATCAGCTTGCAGATTTGTACCAATTTTTCATGGGCCTTTATCCAGATTTTTGATGTTTCCAGGTTGAAAGGTATGCCTATGTATGAATGGACTGACTGGAGTTCTGGCTTGCTTTACAAGGGTAATGTGCATTTGAATAAAGTAAGATTGACCAAAAGCTCTGAAAAAAGGAATACTTACATTAATGACAATGTCATCTTTTTTTGTTCTGTTTTGTTTTTTTTAACCTTGCAAGATTAAATCAGATACTCTGGGTGAGGTAGGCAATGGGGACTGAATGGGGACTGGGGCTATGTGTGAATGAAAATAATTGGCCTTACTGTTTACTTTTGTTGTAATTCCAGCTTTCCAAAACTAATACTATTCTGTCTGTACTTTCAGTTGAATGTAAAATAATTAGAGCGTGTATGAGTAATTCGTAATGTATGTTATTTCATACCTGTTCATGTATATACTGAATGTTTGTTTAAAAAGGTTTGTAATATCTTGGAGCTTTTTTCCCTAGACATATGCTGGAAAGAGTTTTTTCAACTAAAGCTAGTGTAGAAACCCAGGTAAACAAAAGTAAAATAAATTAAATGAAATGTGTACTTGGCTGGCACACATAAGCTGTGACTAATGTTTCTGTCAACAAAATGAAAGTAATGCAAGTATGCAGCCCAACTGTTTCTATTATTTCTACTTTAATCCTGGAAGGATAAAAAGCAATTACTTTAGCTAGGTAATGGGGGGTGTTTGTGAATGAAATGAGTTGATTGGTATTGCTTTTTACTGTTGTAATTGTGGCTTTGCAAGATTAATGTGTATTTGGGTAAAGTCAGCTGTCATACAAGCCTGTAACTACTGTTTCTGTACAAAAGAGTAAATCAATGCAGTCATTGCTATTTTTGTTTTAATCCTGACAGGGTCAAAACAGATACTTAAGGTTGGCAATTGATACGATGGCTGTTGGTGGATGAAATGTTTGACACTGTAGCTTTGATGTAATGCAGATTACTTCATACAGTACAGTGTATGTTTACTTCATCGTGTGTAGTCATAATAGTTTCATGTAGTCAAGACCAACCACTGCTTTTTTACTGTTTAGATGTGTTATAGCAGAACCTAAACATCTCATTAAGTCTGAACAGTGGTGGCTGGTGACTTCAAATCAAAGGGGGGCTGCAAGAGACAGCTGAACGGGTGGGGTCAATGGGAAGGGGTGCGACCAACTAGAAAGGGGAGGAGCTATGTTCAAAACCACAAAAACTAAAACTTTAATTAAATACGCTGCCCTGGGTGCCAAACTGTCATTATGAGAGTCCAATCAAGATAAAAATAAGTGTAGAAGAATACAAATATTTCAATGCATTGGCTGCATGACAGCTTACTTAATATCTAGATGGAAACAAAAGGTTGTGAGGCATGAAAAAATAAATTACTTTTTTAAATACATTACTGGAATGCCAGTCAAAATCAAGTATAAGAAAAACAAGCAGCACTCAACTCAAACAACTTCTCCTTGCTCTGCAGTTCTAATTATAAATTATATTCAGCTTTATTAAAGTACCAAGTAACATGCTGAAAGTAGAAATCTCTGTGATGCCCCCACTTGTAAAAATGTTTCTTATCCAAAAAAGACCTGCTGCCTGACAACTAACTACTTGTTTCATGGGGAAAACATGATCAAAGTAAAAAATGAAAAGTAAACAAGAAACAAGCTCAAGATACATTGCTTAAAGGATTACTGTACAGGTTATGGACCACACATGATTGGCATTCTGTTTATTTACGAGTAAAGCCTGTAGAGATGACTGGAAGTCTCCAACAAGTGTAATGAGCTTTTTAAAATAATGTAATCCTGTCCTTCAATAACCAAGGCTTACACATTATCTAGTTAAGTATTCTCTGCATGGCAACAACAGAAAGGCTTTCAATGTTGGCAATTCTTTAACAGTATGATTATTAAAGCTTACTTGCATCTTACGATCTCAGACAAGCTTATCTTATAGTCATTAAAGCATTGCTACTTAAACACAGAGCAACAGGCACTTTGAGTAATAAGCATAAATCAACAGTACAAAAATATGACAGAAACCAGACCATTCTGCAAAATCAAGGACAGATGAAAAGCCACTGTAGTACTTGTTTCTACCATGGATGGGGGGACACTCTGCACATGTTACTGCATAACTACTTCTTGCCTTGCTTGGACACATCCAGAGTCACTACATGGGGGAGTCGGGTGCAACAAGTATGTCACAATTTGAAATGTCTCTGGCTGACTGTGATGGCCCTGACACATTTGTCCTACCTCTCAACCTCAGAGCAAGAAATCTGGACAAAGCCATACATAGATGTGGGACAAAGGCCCAAAAATAAGGACAATTTTTAAATATCGCTCTTATAAACTTAGAAAAATAATAGAATAGGTCTTGCATTAGTATGAATTTTCTGAAGGGTATGAAAGCTGAAACTCAAAATGTCTGTCATTATTTTCTAACTTCAGTCTTTAATGATTTGTCACTAATTTGACAAAAAAAACACAATTTTATGAAAAATGGACCAAAAATGTGATGCAAAAATATAAAATAGCCACACAATACAGCTGGGAACCTGTCAAAGAAGGGACACTTTAATATTAGTACTGCTAACTTGAGCAGCTGACAAAATAAAAGAATCTACATGCATTTCAAGTAATCTATAACTTTGATTATTACAGTTATTTCTTAATTGTAAACGCTCCGTGTTTTCTTCCAACATTGCTGTTTTGCGGAGGGATTATTAGGGGGAAGGGCAACATTTTGAGCCAAAATCAGGGACATTTGAGAGGCTGGCTATGCCTAATTCTATAAAGCAATGTATTTGCATGTACCTCTCAAACTGTTAATGCATATAAATCTGGACAAGGCCAAATATATTGGGGGAACATATAAACAATACTAAAAATTGCTCTTGTATAAACTGAGACAGTTGATAGAATAACAGGTCTTACTTTAGCATGCATTTTTCTGAAAGTTATGAAGTCTGAAACTCAATGTATCATTATTTAGTGACTTAATTCCTAAATGATTTGCCAGAAAACTACAACTTTTATGAGGGACAAACCAAAAATAAGAAGGAAAAATCTATTCATTCTTTGAAAATCTGGACAGTTGAGGTATAGTTCAGCTGAGCCTCTGAGTTTGCCGCCCTTCCCCCTCACAAAATCATTGTCGAATGGAGCCTCTGCAGCCATTCCAATGATCCATTAGTTGGCTATTTCACTCCATTTACCATAAACACTAATGTGCATACTGCTTTACTTCTATGATGATTTGGACTTCATTTGAAAGTTTTATTTTGCATTTTACAGCACAAACACTAAGACATCTGCTAAACAAAGCAATGCAGTCTCACAATGAAAACAGACTTAGCATTAAAACTTCTCTGCCCCTGAAACTCACATTCATTGAAACAGCATTGAAACCCACATTCAAAGAAAATACATTTTGCCAGTGGCAGATAAAGATTAATTTTGGGCTGTTTTCAAATCATAGGTCCCTTGCATATGAAACATACATGTGCTCTTTGATATACCTTCCTGATTGTACTAAATTGTATTCCTTGTACAATACAGTACAGTTGTTAGAGGGCATTTTAAATTTGTTTTGAACATTTTTCCAGTAAGCAATGAAACAAAATGCATGCACCCATAATGACAAAACTGCCCAGTTCAGAACATTTCCATCATAAATGTCTACTCAGACTTCTACAGTCCACCATCAGTAAATATGCACAATTCTACAGTCCACCATTATCAATAAATATGCACAATTCTACAGTCCACCATTATCAGCAAATATGCACAATTCTACAGTCCATTATCAGTAAATATGCATAATCTCTGAAGTATAAGTCATCTAAATAATTCCACATTAAATAAATTTGTAACTAATGAAGAGGTTGCTGTTAGCAAACACCTTTATATGTCATGGTTTTATCGAAAAATAGTGTCTGTTGCCCCTGAGGAATAAATTGCCTGTATTACATTAAAAAAATGATAAGCTAGTAATATTGCAAGAGGAAATGGATGGCAAACTGATAACAGGCTCATAGTTAGTATCTTCACCAAGGAGGACATTTTCAGTATGGCAGCATCCACCCCTTGTGGGAGTAGAACCCACAGCCTTCTGCATCAACAGCAAGTACACAACCTGTTGTGCTATTAACAATGCAAGCTAACTCAGCATAAGCAGCACTAAACTTCTCTTCCCCTGCAGCTGTCAGAACCTTGTAAAATCTACTAAATACTCAACTGCATCTCAACTTCGCAGCACAAGAAATCTGGAAAAAGCCAACATTTATTGGGGGGGGTCAAAAGCCCAAAAACCAGGGACACATTAAACATTGCTTGTATAATCTTGGAAAGTTGCTAGAATAAAATGCTGTGTTACCACCATACATTTTACTGCCAAGGTCCCTGTTCAAAACAGTCAGAGCAACATACCACTACATCAAATCAACTGCTTTGTCAAAGGGAAATGCTGTGTTACCACCATACATTTTACTGACAAGGTCCCTGTGCAAAACAGTCAGAGCAACATACAACTACGCCAAATCAGCTGCTTTGTGAAAGAGACGAAGACTGAAACTTAAATGGCTATCATTTAGTGAATTCTCTTCTCGCCATAGCTGTCAACCTCTTAGTACAAAACACCTGGACAAACCCAGTAATGAGGGAATACAGCCCTCAAACATATTCAGTGAATTAAGTTCTTCCCATAGCTGTCACCCTTAGCACAAAAAACCTGGACAAAGCCAATAATGGGGGAATACAGTCCCAAAAATAAGGACAAATTTCAAATATTCATCTTATAAACTTAGAAAATTGCTAGAATAAAAGGTTGTGTTACTATGTATTTTCTGAAGAATATGAAGTCTGAAATTCAAATGCCTGTCAGTTTTGCTTCTGATGGAACAAAAACAATTTTCAGCAGAGGCCCAGGGAGAAATACTGCAGACACATGTCTTTGTAAAATGGCAGGACACCAGAGCAAATCCACACAAACACAGGGAGGAGATGCAGACTCCACACAGAAGGCACCCCAGCCAAGAATCAAACCAGAAAACCTATAGCTGTGAGGCAATAATGCTACCACTGCACCATCAAATATGTGAGGAATTAAACATTCAGAAACCCGAAGTCTGAAATTCAAATGCCTGTCACTTTTTATTTAACATTTGTTAACCAGGACATTCTGACTTGGAACAAAAAAACTATTTTCAGCAGAGGCCCAGGAAGAAATAATGCAGACATGTCTTTGTAACATGGGAGGACACAAAAGCAAATCAACACAAACACAGGGAAAAGATGCAGACCCCACACAGAAGGCACCCCAGCCAAAAATCAAACCAGAAACCCTATAGCTGTGAGACAACAATGCTACCACTGCACCATCAAACATCAAGCATTTAAATATTTAGAAACCACAGATATTATGTGGAACAGACCAGATCAAATATGAGGCAAAAATCTGCAAATTTTTTACAAATGGTGGTGGGTAGGGAATTCAGAACCTTAACACCTGCATACAAGATACAGGGTTCAAGCCTGAGGTATTCCTGACACACCACCATGAGTCTATTCTAGCCACCAGTATATAGTAACTGGGGCATTACACACACACACACACACACACACACACACACACACACACACACACACACACACACACACACACCTTGTTGCTGAACGGCCCCAGCCCACCAACGAGCAAAATACCTGCTTACACTCCTACCTTGTCGCTGAACGGCCCCAGCCCACCAACGAGCGAAATACCTGCTTACACTCCTACCTTGTCACTGAACGAAATACCCGCTGCTTCTATTACCACTCGGTTGCTGCCGCCGATATCCGAACAGCCCCTTACCCGTATTCCTTGCGCGATTGGCCGATCCCAAAGGATTCCCTGCAGTCCAAACCCGCGATTGGTCCTGCCTGTGACTGCTGCAGTCCGGAGTGCCTCTATGTTGTGATGTCATCGCCGCATAGACTTCTGGGCATCTTGCCTTTCCCCTTATCTAGACTGCTGAGAAAGCAGTCTAAGAGCATGTGCACATGCGTACTGTCCGGGAATTAATTTTTGTGTTTCTCGGTTTGTTTTTATTTTGTTTTGTAGGTGGGAGGGCTGCAGTCTGGCAGTCCTATGGCAAGAGCCGTCCCTGAGTCTGAAATGTGCTTTAGTCTAGTATTGGCTGGAAGACTGTTCAGCATGTGCAATAGTGACTGAGTAATTATTTTATGTAAACTGGTAAGCATGGTCAGGGTTCATCCCACTGTAACATAGCTCCGCCCCTTTCTAGTTGATCCCACGCCATTAAACTGTCTCCTGCAGTCACCCTTTGATTTGAAGTCATCAGCCACCACTATTCTGGGGGCAACACTTGAAGAGGTTTATACATTTTTAAAAATGCAAGACAAACTGAATGCAAATGCAACAATATGACTTTCTGGGTAGAAAATTAATTTTACTAGTAGGGTGGTACAATTCATGGAAAGCATATCTGCCAGAATGTTTTAGTCCCAAGGAGGTGCAGGCAGAAAACAGATGAGAACTTACAATTTCAGCTGTGTTGAATCTTACAGTGCAACATGAACAGTCTTTTCAGACATAAAGCTATGTGTGTGTGTGTTTGTGTGTGTGTGTGTGTGTGTGTGTGTGTGTATATATATATATATATATATATATATATATATATATATATATATATATACATATATATATATATATATATATATATATATATATATATATATATATATATATATATATATATATATATATATATATATGTATATAGCAAGCTGTGAAATGGAAGCAAGATCTATACCCACTTCTTCCTGTTACACTTGGAGTCCCTCAGGGTCCAATCCTCCTCTTCAGCATATTCATAAATGATCTTAATACTGCCTCCTGTCAAGCATCTATCATACAATACAATACACAGATGATTCAACCCTCATATGTGCAGCATTCATAATAACAACTTCTTACAGTCACACAAAAAGCCTTCTCTGATATTGAAACATGGTTAGCAAACTCACAGCTCATTCTCAACCCTAATAAAACTAAAAGTATGATCTTTCATCCATCTAAACGTACTAGCCTCCCAGCTAACTTTTATATCACTGCCAGTAATAATAATAGGATTTTCCCAGATTCCCAAACAAAACTATTTGACGCCATAATTGACAACAGACTAAAATTTGACATACACATTTCTAACTCAATAAAAAAGATTCACAAGAAAATGGTAACAATGAATAGAAACAAAAAATTCTTAACAGACGCTGCAAGAATAGCCATACCTAGAAAACACCTTCTCTCCTCACTCTTATACGCATCCTCCATACTTACCAAGCTCAAAAAGTCAGACCTAAGTGAATTAGAATCATGTTATAATAACTCTGGCAAATTTGCAACAGATTCCACACATTCAACCCAACACTGTCGATGCCTAAAAAATCTTTCTTGGTTGGAACTACTCATATTATGAACTATAAACAGTTAATAATGGGTTGCAAAATAATGCACAGTCCTGACAATGTATCTTCTGTAAAAAATCTTCTACAACCCTACTCTAAGATTCTGAGTCTTCGATCATGTAACAAAGACTTATTCCAAGTAACCCATATATCCAATACAGCAGGCAACTCTCTTTACTCTAACTTTGTTGCTACAAATTGGAATACCCTTCCACATAGTATTAGATCCATAAGCAATCTCAATCATTTCAAAATATCTCTCAAAAGACACTTATTTGAATTCTGGCTTTGCACGTGTAACACTCCGGGTTAATTATTAACTTAGCAGTACTTATATAATTTGGCTGTACGTACTAACTATGTTAACATATCCCTTCTAACAACACTACTTCTACTCTATAAGTAGTTACATTCCTCGCTGCAACTCTCACCACTGAAGTATTACTAACTATGCACTACTTTGCCAAAGTGATTCTCCCTGCTTAATTTCTTAACTAATTTTATGTTCCTTCGCATTTATCAGTTCAACCATTTATTTGTCTATTTTTAAGTGTTTAAAGTCTTGTCCTATTTGATTCTATGTATATATTTTTGTTTTTACATTTTTATCTTGTAAGTCTGTTAGCATTAATGTTTTTTTCAATTTTGTTTATAGTTTCTATTACTTGTTGGGATAATTTGTGTGTAAGCTTGGACTGGAGCGCTTCTCCCTGGGCCTCTGCTGAAAATGGGCACTGTCCCAGTCAGACCATCCTGGTAAACAAATGTAAAATAAATAAATAAAATAAAGAGTAACAAATCATCATATATAATGTTGCATGAGTCATATGAGATCTAAAGCAAGGTCATCGTTTATAAATAAAGTGAAAGGGATAAGACTTAACATCAGTCCCTGCTGTAGTATACCATTGACAAGGTAGCTTAAACATAATGGTTAACCCCCCATATATAAGTTGCAGGGTTTGATTCTGACCCCAGATTATTAGTTAGGCTTGTTGTAATCTGCTGACTGATTGCTGTGTATTTGCCTGTGATCCTATGTATGTTGACTAAAAGCTACCTGAAATAGCCAGTCTAACAGATAACTCCTTATCCATCTCAGAATGCCTTCTTTAAATCTGAGTTTTGAGTTTGGCAATTAGGAGACATTGGTCAACCAAATAACTGTCCTTTGCTCAGTGTTATAACTATTTTTGGTGATAAACCTTCCATCACACCATCTACCTAGCTCTAATTAATTCCTATCAGGAGCTCCATTCTGATTTATTATTGTAATAACAGCAGGATGAGATTTATCATTGATTTTGGTCCTAAGCCTCATTGAGTATCCCATAGTGCCTAATACATCTCTAACTATAACAGCAACGTAAGTCCGTACGGCTTGAGTCTCAGTTATCTAACCCTCACTCTAATGAACAGACTTATAATTCATTTTGTAGGTTAATCAAGACTATGAATGAATGAGTGATGTTTGCTGACATTGCAATGTTCAAGCCTCTCCTGTGACTTTTGGGGTTATTCACTTCTACTTTATGTGAGTGCACTGGTTCAAGCTTCACAGAAGAACTACCTTTTTCATTTTATGCTGATCTTCATTAAATTTCATTTACTCTTGAAGATTTTCTGAAGAAATTTTAGGGTATTGACTCAAATTGTTCATTCAGTCTAACCACAGGTAACCTACGCAGCCTTAATTTAAGATTCCCAGTTTAGGTTTTGCAGATTATGGAATGTACTTTTAGTTTTATGCTTAATGCAGTGACTAAAAAAATGAACATAGAAGCCAACATGGTTGCTTCACTTCAATGAAAAGCTGTCTCTCAATGAGAACAATAAAGGTTGGACCATTCACTTCATGTAAATGGTGAAGCGTTGTATACAGCAATTATATCCTAACTTATTTATTGGTTATAGTTGTGGAGACATCATAGTAATAACATTTAGAAGGAAGGGCATGGTTCTAATCTGCTTGTGGCTGAATCAGCAAAATGAGGCAATAGCTAGGTAAGGATCACTGCAAACGATTGCTTCTCCCTACCCTAAGGTACAATGGCTGCAATTAAAATACATAATAAGGTGTACACTGAGGTGCAACCCCCCTGAATGGATGTTATAGGAAGATTTTTTTAAACTTTCCTAATGGACATTTGAATGATATTTGCATTTTCTAATTTAGTAAACTTGCATTTGAACAGATATCCTGGACACACAACATGTTTTAATCACAGAAAAGTTCTTTATTAAAAAAAAAAAAAAAAAAAAAAACAGTTCTTTATTAAAAAAAAAACAGTCTTGAAGGGACATATGACTATTCTTATTACTTTTTTAAGTTAGATCTATGAATCCTTTACCCCACTGAGTGAAATAGCAGCATAAAACAATGCAGTATCATTGCTTATGCATCATTCTACAAGCTTGATTTAATATCGTGGATGTGATAGGTAACACACATGCATCGTTCTACAAGCTTAATTTAACATCATGGACGTGGTAGGTAACACACTTGCATCATTTTACAAACTTGATTTAACATTGTGGACATGGTAGGTAACACACTTATGCATCATTCTACAAGCTCGATTTAACATTGTGGACGTGGTAGGTAACACACTTATGCATCTTTCTACAAGCTTGATTTAACATTGTGGATGTGGTAGGTAACACACTTATGCATCATTCTACAAGCTTGATTTAACATCATGGACGTGGTAGGTAACACATTTTGAATGATAATAGTTGGCTGAATGTAGGAATACATAAACAAACATGGAGTTTAATTCCTTCACTCATTAAGAAGTGAGTACTTCCGCTTGAAGTATGCAGTTCTTTTCTATGCTTTGCCAGAAGTCTGCATATTTCAGGAACACAAATCAAGTAAAAGAAATAATTTCAGTAAACTTGAAACAATGTTATGGAAAGATCAGTCTGGTTAATTGTGTATGTCTGAAAAATATGCACGTTTCTTCAAAAATTAGCATAGTGCAGTAGTCTTCACACAGACGTTAATGCATGTGATAGTAAATAACACGCAAACCGAGCAAACAAATGAGCAATTCCCTGTTAATGAAGTGAATTGTTAAACTATGCATGTTCCACTTAATGTCGCTGTCCAGGAAGACTGCAGGGTAATGTTTGTAAGCTCTGTGCCTCTTTAGATGTTTATATTTAGGAAACTATATCAGCTTTGTTTCACACAGGATAGATGGAAATGACAGTGTAAATGTAACTCTATGCCTGTTCATCAAAATAATGTTTCAGAGCAGGATGCAAATGCAATAGAGATAACCACAGTATTCCTGAGCAGAGGTCAGTTAGCTTGTCATTGTCGCTATATTTTCTGGCAAAGGTTCAGGGAAGAATTTTTCATTCCAGTGGAGGGTCATGGGACTAACTTTGAAAATCTCAGCAAGAAAACATATTTAATAAATATAATTAAAATCAGGCATATGTTTCAGTGAGATAATGAAATCTGTGACTTTAATCAAAATATACCGAGTAATTTTCTGGTTTAATTTATTTGTTCAGTGTACTATTCCATTGAAAGACATGACCAATGTTATGATAACCACCAACAAATTACCTGTAAACAAATTATAAATTCCAGCATAAAAAGGATACTTTAAATCAGATGTTATAATTAGGTATAATACAATGCATTGTCACAAATAAGCTTTTCACTTTATCTGTTGTTTTAATATTCTATATAATTGTTAATACTTTGTTGCCACTGCATGTAAACTAAGGTACTGTATGTTGACATGAGTATTGCACACAAGAATTCGGTGAACAGAAATCATAATAAACAGTGCAACTACCACAGAAGGCAGGAATATCTTGAAAATCCTGTATGTTAATATCCACATTACTTACTTTTCTGCCTGCTGTACTCTTTTATAAAGCCTTTAGTAATTCAGAGCTATAAACAATGACACATGGTGTGATGTCATTCCCCTGCAGCATTTCCAAGAGGGTCAAGAGTAGATGCATATTCCATTAGACAGTAGTAGTCCCAGTGTAGTGAAGGAGTTTGTGTGTATGGATGCACGCTTGTGTGTGTGTGAGACAAGTAATTATTCTAACACTAGACTCTAATGAAGATATGTTATGAAAAAAATAGATCTGAGCCATAATACCACATGTAGTCACAGCTTTGCTTATCACCCCTGTACTTTCATCAACACCTATAGGATCTAAATTCACTGCAATACAAAAACTGTGCATGAAGTTACCATACACACACTACAGACAACAAAAATAAACACAGAAACCCCATGAAAATAATCCCATGCATTTTAATCAACAAATAATGAAATGTACACACACACACACCACACACACACACACACACACACACACACACACACACACACACACACACACACACACACACACACACACACACACACACACACACACACACACACACACACACACACAAAATTATGTTGCAGTACTATGAATACAATCATTAGCAGCAGTATTTTCACATATAGAACAGAAAGTTTTAATTCACGGTAAAAAGAGTATCTCGTCTCTGACAAAAGTGTAAGATATATAACTGAAAATTCTTCTAGAAATTGCATTATAGGTGTATTCACTGTCTAATACCTACTATATCTAGTTCAGTGTAGCAGGGTATTCAGAACTGATCCTGCATTCTTCATTTAGTTTGTTCTAATCTTATCTGTAAATGTGGTGAATAGACCCTTGCAGTGAATGTGGCATTCAGGTAGTAATCCATTGATGAAGTACAGCCTGGGTGTGAATACAGTGAATGTGTATTGTTTAGGTGAAGTGATATCCAAAGAATATGAGCAGTCTGAATACAGAAGTAGATTGTTTGCTGAAGAAATTTTAGTATGACTGACACTGTCTGTGTGAAACATTAGCTTCTTTAATTTTGCCTCATATTTTCCTCTTTAAGTCTGCCTCCTATTTCCCTTTCCTTCTTATTTGCCCTTAATATTTCACTCTACCTTTGCCATTTGGCTTGACAGTATAACATTTTTAGTTCATAGTCTTCTACTGTCTGCATGTTTCCTCACCTCTCCCCTGCAGCCTACATCCTAAGCTAAGTTTTGTGCATTCCAAGGCTGCTCTGTGCCTGTCACTGTTCATTGAGTCTTTGTTTCACTTTCTGTGACTTTTGTTTTGTTTATTTTTATTTATTTTATTTACTTAATAAGTTGGTAACCCCACTGAACACAAGTGTTCCTTTTTAAGGATAACCCATGAGAGCTAACTGGTTAAACAAATTTCTCAGATTCACTCAGTTTGGTATAGGAAATTGAAAAAATGAAACAAAAGACTTCAGGATGATGCATACTAGAGGCTCATGGCCTTAACTCTCAAAATTGCCAGGTACCTTAAAATCCCTTAATGTACAAGGCCACAAGAAATGGAGAAAGGATATCAGATAAGTCTTATCAATAGTCTAGTCAGTGGCAGAACAACATTACCATCTAATATCTAATATCTGCCATCTAATTTCTAGCAACATAGCCAGGTATGTTACTGGTCTTTTCCTTCAAAATGTTTTTTGTAATGATTGAATGATATTAGAAACCCAAAAGACTTGGGGAAATTAAAAATAGTAAATTATTCCTAGAACTTTGCCAACACCAGAACGTCAAATGGAGATTTCACTAATAGGAATGACTTCAAGCAGGGGTATAGAAGACAGGCAAAAGGGGAACTTACTGTAAGAAATTTAAAGGGAACCAAGGGACTGAGAACAAATAATTAAGGAGGGAAGTGTAATAGAGTGGATGAGGCTAAGCAGAAGTTTGGACTGCAAGATAAAGACTGCCTTTCCTTTCAGGGATTGATAGAATACAAGCAAAGAGAAAGAGAAAGCTGAATGCCAAGTAAAAGACCAGTACTAACAGGGTTTTTGGTTTAGCCTGGAACAGAGATTGTTGTTAAAAGGGGATAATTAGTAGAACATATAAAATATTGTATAACTAAATGAGAGTGAAAGGCAATTTACAAAATAATAATGGGGGACATCTGTATAGCTCTCAAGCATACATCTCAACCTGGAAACATCAAAAATCTGGACAAAGGCCCATGCAATATAGGTACAAATCTGTACGCTGATTAGCATAACATTTGCATACATAATTGTGTAACCACACCCACTACAATGGAATTGTGGGATACCAGCTTTCAAACGTAACCTGATGAACAAACAACCAAAATATGGCCCCAGAGTCTCCCACAGCCATTCCAATGTCCCATTACTTGGCTTTTTCACCCCATTTACTATAAACACTGTAATGTGCATACTGCTTTACTTCTGCAATGCTTATTTGGATTTCATTTAAAACTTATTGCACATGTTATAGCACAAACACTAATAGACATCTGCTAAACAAAGCAATACAGTTTCACAACGAAAATAGGCTTGGCATTAAAACTTATCTTCCCTTGAAACTCATATTCATTGAAACAGCATTGAAACCCACATTCAAAGAAAATACATCTGGACAGTGGCAGATAAAGATTACTTTTGGGCTGTTTTCAGATCATAGGCTCCTTGCACACAAAACATTCACATGTTCTTTGATACACCTTCTTGACTATTAGATATTTCCACTATAGATTAGTACTAGGCTAGCTGCCTTTGTGGGCCATTTCAAGCCTAGCCAATTACCCCCTGCAAGAATCAAGCCCTGCACATTGTGTCTATAAAGTCAACACCTTAACCATTATGCCAACCACACATATTAAATTACATTCCTTGTATAATACAGCACACTTGTTATAGTGCTTTTTAAATTTATCATTTTGAACATTTTTCCAGTAAGCAATGAAACAAAATGCATGAAACAATAATGACAAAACTGCCCAATTCAGAATATTTCCATCATAAAAGTCGGCTCAAATGTCTACAGTCCACCAGTATCAGTAAATATGCACAATCTCTGCATTAGTAAAAGTCATCTAAATAATTCCACATTAAAGAGATCTGTAACTAATGAAGAGGTTGCTGCTAGTAAACAACTTTAGATTTCATTGTTTCATCTATAAGTAAAGTGCCTGCTACCCTCACAGAATAAACTGACTATGTTACATTAAAAAAGCTAGTACTATTTCAATAGAGAATGGATGGCAATCTGATAACAGGTTCATAGTTACTAGGTAACTCCTCCAAAAGGAGGACATTTTCAGGACTGCAGCATCCACCCCCTTTAAAAATACAACACAGTACAGTACCCACAATCCATCTATTTACTGTGGGAGTAGAACCCACAGCCTTCTGCATCAAAAAGCAAATATTGTATCTGCTGTGCTACTAACACTAACACAGACTTTAGGTAAGCAGCACTAAACTTCTCTCCCACTGAGGAACTATGCAGCACAAGAAAGAAAGAAATCTGAAAGAAGCAAAAATGTATTGGGGGACAAAGGCCCATGGTACAGGGTTTGAACCTGACTAATTGTTACATTTAACTTCCTCATCTGATATTTCATTCTTATCATCCAACAAATCAAACATTTTTTGTTTCAATTTCCACTTCATGCATCCCTATTTGAATGTCTCCTTCCTGTACATAAATATTTTCTGCCATAACTTCTTTAACAACCTCCTTATTTTGTTCCTCCACAACTAAACACTGATCATCTTCCTAATGTTCAACTTTTTCACCATTATTTTCATGTAATTTACAATCCAGACAGAATGACAATTCCCTTTATATTTTGTGCATACATGTTTACAGTTCTTTGCCATATATTCATTCCCCTCACATATATTGCAACAAATGTTGTTGCATGCTTATATTAAATGTGAAGAATCACTACAGAAAAATATATCTTAGGCTGACCAGCCTACATTAGTGTGTCCTGAAAGCTATTAACAAAAATTATACTCGGCAAATGTCTTATATCATTCTCAGTTTTTTAAAGTAACTTCCCAGCCTCTATTCTACACACCCCTTTCATCTTTCATTTTACTAAACAAACTGACATTTTCACACATTTCCTTTAAAAAAAACTTTCATATATGCCTTGAATTGTAAGAAAACACTTTTAGTTAATATACTTCTTTGTCCTTAGAATATAAAGTTGTCCCATAGACTTTTAAGCTTGCAGCTCTGATAAATTGCACACTGAAAGCTAAATTAATTTCACACTGAAAAGCTTGCCCAGTAGTTGCAGCAGATAAACTGAAATGGCCCAGTAAAACCGAAACGGCAAACGGGACTTACGAATTCAGCTAGCAGATAACCTGAAACGAAGTAATTTAACATAAAAAAATGAGATTTATGAATGCAGCTCAGCAAAAAACCTGAAAGGCATGGACATCTGATAAATTAATTGCACACTGAAAGCTTGCCCAATAGTTAAGCAGATCAACACACCCACACACTCACGCACACACACACACACACACACACACACACACACACACACACACACACACACACACACACACACACACACACACACACCTTACCCAGTAGTTAAGGAGATCAACGGTTGCAGATTCAGTAGATAAACTGAAATGGCCCCAAGTTAACAAAGGTTATGCACTTATGAACAGCAAACATAGCAGCAGGTTTAACCGAAATGGGACTTGCAAATAACATAAAACCTGAAATGCACAGACTTTGGCTAAATTAACTGCACACTGAAATGAGCAGATAAACTGAAATGGCACAGATAAAACTTGCACGCATACTTGCAGTAGTTAAAAAATAAAGAGAGAGATAAACTGAACAACGTTACACATCTGAGCAGCAGATAAAACATAAAACTTGTCTTGCACACTTGCCTGACAGATAAATGTGCAGGTAAACTGCACAACATTTTGCCGTTCTGATAAATTAACTGCACAGTGAAAGCTTACACACCAATGGTTAATGCCACAGCCTTACAAATGCAGCAGATAAAACTTGAACAGCAGATAAAACCTGCATGCACACTTGCCCAGTTGTTAAATATAATGAGAGAGAAACTGAAGAAGTCAACGGTTACAGCTCAGCAACAGATACAAGTCCAACAAGAGTTTACCAGTTCACGGTAAAATGGAGCCATAAAAGAGTTCACAGCAAGAGTTTACCTGATTCAGTTTAGTTATGCAGCAGTGAGTTCAGTTCACGGCTGTTAGAAGCCTTACAGCCTGTTGGAATTAATACCGAATCAATTAAGCAGCAGCCGGCAAGTTCAGTTCATGGCAGTTAGAAGCCTTACAACCAGCCAGAAATATGTGCCCTTGAGCTCAATGAGCTCACTTCTGACAAGCTGACAGAGCTGATGTCATCGGGCCCGTGATGACGTCAGGTTCAAAGCGCAAAAAAAAAATATTAAAAAAAATAAGTTAAAAAAATCGGGAATGAAGGGGTGCCACTCGGGAATTGTGGCACCCCATTATTTGAACCCCAAAAATCAGTAAAAATCGAGTAATTCGGTGCAGTTGAGAGATATGCTTGACCACCAGTCCACCATGATGCTGTTAAGGTTACAGACATATCTACAAAAGGTCTAGTGGTTGGCTTTTGCCTGTGAGGCTATCTTGACCTCTGAATTGGCCTTGTTAATTAGTACTCATATTTTCCTACTTAGCTAATTAGAGAGCTCTTATCGTTATGGGAGTTGCTGTTCTTGATTTTAATCATAACCTTTTTCCTTTTGTTATTGACCCATGTAAGGTTAAGATACCACCAGTGTGATTTATTTTTAGAGTTTGTTTTCGGCTTACTTTTAGTAGGTACAGCTGCCTTTTAACATGGTTGTACAGAGTTTCTGTGAACAATTCCACACAGGCTACTATAAACTCGGAGTTAGAAGAGGCACTAAATTTTGACAAACTATCACTTAATAAGATGTAGTTTGCTTTGGAATAGTTCCTAACTGTTACAGGGTTTGCAGAGGTTACTGATTTGATATTTATTTGGAGGAGGCAGCTTTGTGGTCTGATCTCATCACATGACACTGGGGAGAGTGTAGCACTCTCCCATATTGGTCAGAACCAGGTCATAACCAGGTCCAGTATATTTGAACCTCTGGTGGGTGTGCACACTATCTTTTCACTGGTATTTGTGTTAATAAAGTATAAGAATTGTTGTGCCTGTGAGTCTGAGGCAGTGTATTTTTCCCAGTCTATAGAGGGGTAGTTAAAGTCTCCCATGAATAGGCTAGTTGATTTAATGGTGAGCGTCTCTATTAAGTCTATGTATGAGCTATGGGATTATTGGGACATAGAGGTTGACCTATAGTTAGCTAGGATATAGTGTAGGACTTTGTCTATAGTGATTGCATGTAGATAGACTCCAGGGTGTCATCCTGATTAACCAATCTAGAGTTATGCTTGTTGCTAATGTAGATTGAAATGTTTCCACTATTTGTTCCCGTCTGTGCAGCTGATGATCTAAATGTGTGGAAGACACTGAAACCTTGCACTGCTGGAGTACGTTCTGTGGATTTAAACCATTTCTCAGTAATGGTACAGATGTCCATTTTTAAGCTTCTAGCATTGAGCAGTAACACTTTTAGGTTTCTTTGCATTTTATCTGCGATATCGGTAGGTTTGTCGATTTTGCATTTCTTAAAAAAGTTATAAGGGGCTGGATAAAGTTTTAGCCAATATTTAGAAGCCTGGAGGGACAGTTGAAGACCATCCTTTGCAAAGAAATGTTATTTGTTACCATGTCCTCCCATGCTGACAAATATTGCATTCCCCCTGGAAAGACACCAGAAACTAAGACAATTATTGAACTCAGTCAACTTTTGTCTATACTGTGGCATCTTTCTTGTTGCTTAATGCAAGGCATATACCTGCTTGAGATACATATTCAGAGAGATGAATAATGTCTCTATTTGTATAGTGCAGCAGGTATGTCTCAGGTCGTTAACTTCCACATGGACTATGATAGAATCATAATGGTACTTGGGATGTAGCGACATGAATGCATGTGTAACTCGACAGATCCTGGCTACAGTTAAGCAACTAAACATTATCTTCTCACTGTTCACTCTAGTGAGTGGCGCATCTGTGTGAAATACAGTGAAGTCTCTAATGAAAAGAGTCCTGAGGAATATATTTGCTTGCCTTATGTGCTTTGCTCTTGGGGCTCCACTAGGTGTAGGTGTATGTGTGGTGTTTGGTGTTGGTTTTGGTGAGTGCTTTAGAGACTTGAAGAGGATTGGCATTGCCATTTACAGGTTTTGGAGGTCTTTGAGATTTGGGAAGATTGCTTTTCAGTGCCTTAGCATAAGTCGTTCTCTGTGTGTCGTGGCAATTATATGTGGTGTATGTAGTAAGTGTGTTCTTGACAACCTTGTTTGCTTGTGAGATTGTTGCCTCCATTGAAATTCTGCATGTGCATCTCTTGCATACTGTGTTTATTTATGCATTTATTTATTTATTTATTTTACATTTGTTTACCGGGAAAGTCCAACTGGACTCAGGTCCTTTTTCAGCGG
The DNA here is from genome assembly GCF_019279795.1 of Protopterus annectens. NCBI lineage: Eukaryota > Metazoa > Chordata > Ceratodontiformes > Protopteridae > Protopterus > Protopterus annectens. The sequence goes on along the minus strand of NC_056737.1, from coordinate 631,881,742 downwards.
AGGCCTGGGAGAAAAGCTCCAAGAGTAGCAAATACATACAAAAGAGAAATAAATACAGCCAAGTGAGAAGCAAATACATACAAGATAGTGGTTTCAGACACAATAAGTAGAGCAACAGTAATTTACATAAAAAATGGTTGTTTACATTTAGTGGATATACCCAAATGATTATGTACAGTTAAAGTGAAACTACCATTAGTGCTACATCATGCTAGTAGAGTAAGAGTAATAACAGAATGGAAAGGAGGAATAGGCTATCCAGGGGAGTTGCAGGTGCAAAGCCAGGTGTTAGTAACGTACATTTTTAAAAATGTTTTAAATTGAAGTGTTGAGGAGTTACTTGTGAGTTAGGTAGATTTTTCCAGTGTTTGGAGGTGTAGTTGGAAAAAAGTGATTCACCTGCTGAATTGTTAGCTTTGGTGGTGTGTAGAAATAGTTTGTTGCTGGAATAAAGGGGTCTTGAGGAGGAATGTAGCTGAATGATATCTTTGAGCACAGGATTTTTTTCTGATTGATAGAGTATTTTGTGAGTGAAGGTAAGTTGATTAAAGAGAAGTTGAGAGAGTTCAAGCCACTTGAGCTGCTTAAGTGATGAGCAGTGATGTGACTTGTATGAGGCATTACTGGCAAACTTGGAGATTTTATTGTAACATGCTTCCAGTTTGGCTAGATCTGTCTTGCGGTGGTTGGTTAAGATTGGGGAGGCATGCAGGAGAGTTGAGAGAAGGTGGGTTCCAGCAATGGTGGCTTTTGAGTTATTTGTCAGAAATCTGTTGTTTCTATATAGGAGACCTAGTTTTTTGTGGATTTTTTTAATGGATTGGGCAATGTGAATATCAAATTTCAGGTTATTGTCAATTTCCATTCCTAATAATTTGGTATGGTTTGCTGGGGTGATAACAGTTTTATTTTTAGAGAAGGTAATGAAGGTTATAAATGGAGAGGTGTATCTGGTTGGGTAGAAGAGAAGAAATTTTGTTTTGTTGGTGTGTACGATATGTTGGGAGCTAGTGAACCAGGATTCAGTGGATAAGAAGGAATCTTGAGTAATAGTATGAAGGTCTTTGACGGAGGAAGCTGTGAAAATCAGGGTAGTGCCATCAGCATACTGAATCACTGAGGCCTGGGATGTAGCAAAGTGGATCTGATTGGTAAAAAGAGAAAAAAGAAGAGGACCAAGGATGGATCCTTGGGGAACCCCTAAGGTGATAGGGCGAAGGGGTGAAAGATCTTGTTGCCAGTGGACAGTCTGTTGACGTTATGTTAGGTAACTTTGGAACCAGGTGATAGTGAGATGACTGTGACTAAAGGAGGAGAGGACATAGATGAGTTTGGAGTGGTTGACCATGTCAAAGGCCTTGGACAGGTCCAGGAATATGGCTGATAGAAACTGACCATTGTGTTTGATTCTTTAATGATTAAATGGTTGTGTGCAAACATGAGACAATTGCTATATTGTCTCAGGATGTCCATAGGTACCAAGCTGGTTATGGAGATTTATGGAAATTGCATATTCATGTTGTCTGGACCTGTATTTGGGTGGACTACTATTGGTTGTGGACTGTGTTAAACAGAGGTCCCCTTGGCTGTCTCTGGGGATTGGCAATAGACAAGATTAGATTGTGGTAGTAGTGCTGTAAAAGTACTGTTTAACACACTAACTAGCTGCTCTAACCCTCTTGTCTCTGTGCAATGGCTTTGTTTTGGCAACACTAAGTTCCAGGTTTCAATTATATGGGTAGTTTTATAGATACAATTTGCTCTAGAGCAATACTGGCTTGCTGGGTGGGTACTTAGGGTCTATATAAGTATGTCGAAAGACATGTTCATCGAACACGTCTTAACTGACACAGTAATATCAACTTGTCTAAAACCTGAACAGTCGAGTCAGTGAATTTTTTCCCAGGGGAAAAAAAATCACTCAGCCGTACAGAAAAAAACACACTTTCAAACCCTACAATGTAGGGGGTTTCACCCCCCCATACCCCCCTAGCTAAATATACCAACTCTGAAACTGCACTACAGTGGGGAAAAGGGCAAATCCCTGATGATGGCTAAGCAATTTTTTCCCCTGGGAAAATATTCATTGACTTGGCCGTTCGCGTTTTAGACAAGTCAGTATTACTGTATTGATTTAGACGTGTTCGGCGAACATGTCTTTCAACACGGTAATATAGACCCGGGTACTTAATATTATCTGTATATAGAAAACAATAATTGGGAAACATAGTTAAATAGCTTACACAACAAACAATGAAAGAGGGGATGGAGGGACTAAGAGGCAGAAGTTAGAGACACAGACATTTAAAACGGCAACATGAAAGAGTAGCTGGGTTGGGTAAAAAATTCACGCTGTAAGAAATAGACTTCCTATAGAGAGATCCAATCGAATAATGCCAATATTGGACCTCTATTGCTATGGTTAGAATTTTCAGAAATGTTAGCTTAATGTCTTAGTGGGGGTGGGACAGACACAAATAACTGGGGAAAACAGCAACAAAGTAAACAGAAAGGTACTGAAATGCAACATTAAGAAGGTAAAGGATAAGCAGAATATAAGACTTTAGTAGTAAAACTGGAATATATACAGCTGTAGAAGTACTGAAGTACAAATCCTGGAGCAGAATTCACAATACTGCCATTACTACAATCCCACCATAGACTCATGCACCAGACTATGCTGAAATTATGGCCTCAGACATTGTTAAATTACAAACGGCTATTTTTACTTATTTCTACTTATGGAGATAGAAATGTAGTGTAACGTGTCAATGACACTAAATCCTTGCAGTAATACAAAATCTTCACACAAGTGCAAATGAAGTGACAAGACAATGGTCCCAGAACAAACTAAAGAAATGTAAACCGTTATCTTTTTTTTTTTCACTAAACATGGAAAAAAGCAGAGAACTACAAAAGTGTATCACAGGTCACTATAAGTGCAACTTAAAATATTGAAGCAGAATTTAAATAAAAGATTTTTTCTTCCCTTTCAGTGAAAAGCTTGTTTCACACAATATGTAGTTTCCATACTCCTCAGAGTCATGAAAAAAACCCTGTGTTGGGATACCTGTGTGCTTAATATAGCAGACTGGCTAGAGAGGGATCCAGTCAAATAAAGCCAATATTGGAGCTCTAGTCCTATGACTCTGATTTACAGGTCTATATTCCCAGGTAGGCTAGGCTTTATGAAAATTGTGACATCACAGCATGGGTAGGATTTTTAGGATGGTCGTGGTGATGTCAGTTTAGGGAGTGAAATGGCCAGAAAACTACCTGTATTCTTTGCCTTGATTACATCAATGAATTGGAGACTGCAGCAAGCTTTTCCATGCCAGGATAAAAGTTTTTTTTGAAAGTGAAACCACCACAGTACAGTAAGGTACTGTTCTACTGGAGAGAAACAGTTGATTTAACATATTTTAAAAGCTGTATGGTTGTTGGGACCATAAATAGGGAGACAAAGGACATAGAATTTGAGCATTTAATAACAGAATCTCATTGCTGTCCTTTAATGTGTCAGTGGGGGGCTGGGGAAGACATAAACGACAGGGGAAAACAGTAGCAAACTAAACAGAAAGGCACTGGAATGCAACTTTAAGCAGGTAAAGATAAGCAGAATATAAGACTCTAGCAGCAAAGCTGGAATATATACACCTCTAAAAGTACTGGAACAAAAATCCTGAAGCATAATGCACAATACTGCCCCTACTGCAATCCCACCACAAACAAAAACTTTACCTGACATTTACTAGAATTGCCGTTTATGGAAAAATGCTGTAATAAGTAACTAAATGAGGTTCATATCTGGCAGTAGTTCACAATTCTGCCACACCTCTAAACTTCAAGATTAAGGCCCCCTATTGATGTATGCATACTCATGGCAAGTGATGATTTAATAAAGATGTTTAAAATATAAGAATGAATACCATAAACTCCAGAATAGGCATCAAAAAGAATTTCATCAAGTAAAAAGTTTTAAATTGTTTTAATCATAACTTGGGGAAGTAGAAGAAGGGAATTCCTTCATTAAGGAGGGGTCAGCGAGGCTAATGATGGTTCCTTTGTCAGAGTTATTCTTGCTTGGAACATGTCCAGTTGTTTGACTAATTCAAAAACTGGCTTGTTTGAAAGTTGTAATTTACTGGAACTGAAAGAAGATATATTTATTCTTCTGACTGTATTTTTAGAGTTGAGTTCAAAGGAATAATAATCTTTCTTTCCTTTTATGTGTGGCTGTTCATTTCCATTGAAGTTATGTGGAATCCCTAGGGGAAAGGAAAGTAACTCTTTACTCCTCTCTGTAAATCTCAAGAACCTATTGCTACTAAGTTGAACTTTGTGTCTGACAGCAAGATGGTGGCTGAACCTCATGATTACAATACTTGAGTACAAATATTTATGATGTACAGTATCCTACTCTCTATTGCAACAATGTGGTGGCTGGCAAATTGTATTTTTACATCTTCCACATCACACTGTTTAAAGGAACAATGAATATTATCCAAGATTTTTAATCTATATTACAAACATCTGTTTTTTCTTTTGTTGACAACTCATTATAATTTAATTTTATGATTACGGTTACATTTATTTCATGTCAGTTATAATTAATATATTTATGATGTCTGATTTTATTTAAATTATGTGGCAAAAGTGCCACATGATGTTTTTCTTAGTTTATTTAAGAAAGAAGTTTGAAGGTGCTTCTAGATTTGTGCTGAAGAGGCCGTAAGTGCAAAACCATAATCTGTTTGTTACAGTTTTCATTGGGCATCATTGATAGAGTTGGAGCAATATTTTTCCTTTATATTGTGATTGAGGTAGATAGATAGATAGATAGATAGATAGATAGATAGATAGATAGATAGATAGATAGATAGATAGATAGACAGATAGATAGATATGGGTTTGGTACACTTTTATACTCCTTCATTTCCACCAGTGTGCTAAAGTTTCCATGTGTTTTCTTATTTACTAAACTTTCAAGAACTTGAAATATTGTTTTTATATCTTAAGTCCTTGAAAGTGTAATATACAATGAGGTATGGAGACAGAACAGCTGGAATTGGGATCTTTAGAAAAGGGTAGGAGCAAATTACATAGAAAAAATTTGGAACTGTGGGAACAATACATACAGGGGAGGAATGAGGTTTAAAAGAAAGCAGGATTTGAATGAGCTATGTAATGTTGGACTGACAGAGATTGGGTAGATTATAAGTGATGTATAATCCTTGCAACTAAAATTATGTCAGTATGGTCTGTGATGTATAATGATTGCAACTAAGATTGTCAATATGGTTTGTTTTCATTTATATAAATGTATGATTGTCTATGTCATAAGTGATAATTTAATAAAGATGTTTCTTGCTAAAAAAAAGAAGTATGGGGACAGTAATACACTGGTGGTAATGAAAGAGTTATGCTGTCAGACAGTACTAAATGCAACTAGACCATCAGGTTTAAATGAGAGTTTGCCCATAAAACATTTTTTCAAATAAGACCACTGAATGCTTTTTCTTCTTCCTTTGCAGAGTCAGCTGTCCCAGGCCCTTAATGGTCTTTCTGACAGAGCCAAGGAAGCAAAGGAGTTTCTGGTACAGCTGAGGAATATGGTCCAGCAAATCCAGGTAGGACGACCAGCCTCTAGCACTGACAATGTAAGACACAACTGGCAACTTGCTATTTCAAGCTCATTTCATGTGCTGTCTATTCATTCTCTTACTGATGCAAGAGAGAGAGTTCTCATATATAATGCCCATGTCTCTGTTTAGTTAGTCACATGTGTGCTGGGGAGAGGGAAGAATTACACAGATGGTGCCCATCTCTCATTAGTCAGGGAAGATTATTTCTTTTTGTTGTTTGGCAATTCATTATGGAGACTATGGGCCCAGAACAAGTGGCTAGAATTCAAATGTGAGAGATGAGTAAAGATTCTTTCTTGAGGAAAATGGATGGGCTGATATCATACCATGTGTTGGGAATAAACATAGTTAGGCTGGGAAAGAAAAGAGTTTATTCCTCCAGCATAACACTTGCCTGGATGAATCCTATCTCCAGCCAGGTTACATTTCTCCCTCATAAGAAATCTTTTCCACTGAGATGTAGGGGTCTGGGAAACAGGTCAGGTTACTGAATAACTTTAGACTGAATGCCTTTCTGTCAATGTGTAATAGCCAAAAACAACTCTTAATGATCTTTGTTGCTGTAGTTTTCCCCATTGTCATTTGACCTCAGACTTAGAATATATAACCTGGCAGTGTGGGATTGTGGGGTTCTTCCTTAAATTAGATGGAGCAGGGGAGCTTGACCCCTCTGAAAAACTGATGTTGTGGTTGCTGATAGTCATATTTGCCTTTTTATTTTTCAACCAAATAGCATTTGAATACATGTTGTTAGGTGGCTTGCCATGAATCCTGTAACTAAGCTCATGTGACTTGAGGTCAGTGGAAGACAGGACCCCACCCCATAGAACTTTGTGAATTCTCAAAGGAATGTACTGGTGGCTCATTCAGTATTTGACAATTTGTATCCGTTGTATGACTTTATTAACAAGATATTTAAGCTGAATGTGTTCCATTTTATATAACTACACATATAAACCATTATTTTATACTTCATCCATTGTGCTTTTTGCAAAAAAAAAAATTTGCAATAAACAGTTTATATATGAAGTGCTTTGAGTTTTGTATACCATCAGTATTATTCCATCAGGTTTGGGATTAGCAAACTATGGTCCAAGAACAAGAGTACCAAAAACTGTTGAGTCCAAAGCAGTGGATTATTAATACAGAAGTACTGTCCTGGTGAGGTTAGAGTTATGGTGAGATTTATTCCTGAATAGCCAGTTTTGATCTCAATGATGAAGCCCAGCAAACTAAAAGTTCATGCTACTGAAGAGTAAATGTCAACCATAACTTCTACTTCACATCATTAATCCTGTTAAACAGTTAATTTCCATTTCCAGTTTAAGCATTTATGTGGTTAAGTAGCAAGTGTGGTTGAGTGCTGCTTGGTTGTCTCATAATGATTCAGTTAGCTTTTGGTTTTATTGAGTTCTATTGTGGCATCTGCATTACACAAGCAAAAAAGGTACAAGAAAGTAAAGCCTTTGGACGTCTGCGTGTAATATTCATAAAATGAAGTTGTACAGCAACACCGTGACAAGATAGCTGTAGCAATTAATTTAAATTTGTACAGTTCTTAGAAGACAAGAAAAACTTACAGTTTTTAATTTCATACTGTCTTGCAATTCCATTTCTAAAACAGATTAGTTACTTTTTGTATGAGAATTTGCCTCTGCAGTGTAGCTTATATTTATTCCTGGTACACACTCATGGAGGATGTTATAAGGAAGAACTTTTAATGCTATAAGCTTGGTAGCCTAATTCCTTCTGGCTGGTGGGATCATTTTATGCCCTCATTATATAATGGGAATTTTCAGTCTACAAGTTAGAAGACAGTACCTGGAGGGTGTAGTATTCACAGGTACCTCACTGGTTTCCCAGAAATGTATGTATGTTGGAATAAAGTGAGTGGCCATCCTAGTTGGAAGTTGTTAGGGGACACGAGTTAGTGCAGTACGGGTATTTATTTCTGAATTCCAATATTGTTTTCACAGTCTGTCTGGACGGAAGCAGATGTTGCATCAGCACTTCATGTATGGTATATGTAGCAAGCACTTTGCTACAGGGTTTAAAAGCAGAAGACTCTTTTTTTATCTTCAACGTGCTTCCTTTCCCTTTTTTGTACTCCTCAGCTTTGATTTTTTTGAGGAGCACATATCAGGAAAGAACAAAACTGGCTAAAAAAAAAGAGGTAGCACTAGATTAGGGAATGAAGCTAGCATTTTGTTTTTGCTCCTCAGGTTAGAGTTGAAGGGCACCACCAGATCACGTAGCAGAATTGGGAACTAGATGAGCTGGCAATGGCTCTGTGGTTTCTTGTCCTGCCCTACACTTGTGACAAAGCCTTACAGAAGCCATTAGTACTTACCAATTAAACATATACACTCCACCTGCTCTGAACAAGTAGATTTTTGTTATAATTCCAGATTTGCAAATGATGTAATAGGTATACAGAAAGACACGGAAATAGCAGGGGTGTAATTATGTTGTTATTATCAAGAGAAATTGCAATTACTTTTCTGTTAAATTGATTTAAGATATAGTGTGTCAGCTGCTTCATAACTACCAGCAGAATGGATCAGTTAGAAAATTACTGTACCACTACCATCTTGGTTCCCCCTTTTCTTGTTCCTACTCCATTGCAGAACTATATATGATTTATGAATGGTTAAATCTTTTTTGTTTGTACTGCAGAGGTCTGGAACCTATGAATCATCATTTTTTTTTTTCAAAAAACTTTCATACTCAAGGTCCAGTTCTGCACTCCATTTAATCTGAAATTATTCATGTCCTCATACGTTTCAACCTTTAAGCATTACACATCATGGCAATGGCTTTTAAAAATCATAAAACAGAGTCCGAAAGTGGAGCACTTTAGGCTTAGTTCAATTATTTAGTATAGCAAATACCCTTAAACAGTTTTATCTTTATGAAGCTAATCAGTTCATTTAGGAAGAGCAAGGCTAAATCTTAGGGAAAAAAATCATAGAGCTATTTGTAAACCATAGCAGCTGAGAGGCCTTTGTTTCCTGTTCATTCACTCTGTTGCATATTCAGTTGTCTTATAAACATTTCCCTCATTCACGTCAACTGATAGAGCTATAGCATTCCACTGCTGCTGTTGCCTTTTCAGACTATGTGGGCAACTGTCACAGCTATATTTTTAAAATTAATTTTAAAGCAGACCCGTTCTTTGTCAATTGTATCCAACTTCAGTGCATAGGTTGTTGAAGAACATTTTTTTTATTTGCTACTTTCAACCTACAAATCTTACTGAATTAGATACTGGTATTTATTTCTGAATTCCAGTATGGAATTGAATTCCTAATAAAGTTTGGCAATAAACCAAGTTGTCCCGGGACATCTTCATGGGGGGGGTTAGGTTGTGATTAAGGGGAATTAAGTGGGTTGGGATGTGAAAGGGTTAAGTGGAGGCAGGGATGGTTTGGAAGAAATGAAATAGGGATGGGGAGGGGCTTAAGAGGATTAGTCTAGTGTAGCTGGGTTAAGCAAGCACATTTTGGTGTGAACTTGCTATTGTAAGTGTCATGCCCATGATGACTAGTAGGTTACTGTGGAGCAGGTAGGCCTTGAATTTGGGGAAAGAGGTAAAGTTGGTAAATAGCTATGGTCAGTGTGAGGTGGTTGGGGACTGCACATTTGCTGGGTATGAGGTCAGTGTAATTTTGCTTGATAGTTTGCACGGGTAATACTAATTGTGTGGAATGTTGGTAGGTAGTTTAGTTTGTTTGGCTTGGTTTGTGGTGTTGTGTTGTGGTGTGGTAGGTGCCGAGAGCAGTGGTGGTGTGCCTGCTCACTCAAGGCCGAATGTTGAGGGACTTGAACGGTTCATATAGGGCCCCCCCTCATACTCTCTCCTTTATCTTTCTGTTGGAATTAAGCAATGGTGTTAGCATCATAAGGGGCTGTGCATTGATTGATGAGTGCAGATCTATCCCACATGATCATAACTGTTGTGAGCATTATGGCGTTCCTTGGGTGTTGTAGTAGGTTCGACCTTTACTGGACTGCATATATGCCCATCATGCATCATTTCTCACTGGTTTGGTATTGGAGATGCCTAGTGCAATGGGGACACAGTTGTGACAGGCCTGGAGTTCTCACGGAGTACATTTGATCTGGTTCCGTTGGTGGCTTAGTGTTTTGCAGGCAATGCAGGTTTTCACGGGCTATGTTGAGTTGCTTGTTTGCTCCAGGTGGTGGGAGTTAGTCACATGCGCAGTGTCAGCATTAGATTTGTTTAGCTGTTAAACGTTGCATTACATTTGGTTTGGATTTGGATGTACAGTTTCCTGCTTCAGATATGAGTAGGAGGCTTTTTGTTTTGTGGGTGGTTGGGCAGACTGTTTAATGTTCTCCACTATTTAGTGTTTTCCGCATATAATTTATAGTTCGGTTGGTGGGACGATGCAGTGATAAGCTATTGCCACTCAAGCTTTGGTAGGAAATGCTGGGCCCATAAATGGTACAGGTTGGGCTTAAAGCGGCAGTTTGCTGTTTAATTCTTATATTTTATTTACACTTTAGGCTGCATTCAGCCAGGTCGATGGTTGTTGTCAGTGGAGGACTTCTAGCACTTGTTTTGCCTGACAATTGATTAGGGGCATTCCTGTTGCTCAAATATTAAATCCGCACATTTTGCTAGTGACGGAGCAATTCACTCTCACCTGGCACATGCCTAGGGAGACATTAACTCTTGTGGGGGAAAGGAGGTTGGCGCTCTTGCTGCTCGGTTAGCAGGTACAGCTCTTTTGTCTCCTAGCTGCTAGTTAAAAAAAAAATGTATATTTATGCTGATGGCAGCCATTCATCAGTGGGATACCGAAAGTAATTCAGCTTAAATGATTTCGGCTCTGATCACCTTGTTACGGTCCATGTTTCTTAAGAGTACAATCAAAGGAGAAGCTGCTCCTCATGGAGGGCATATTTGTGCGGTTTGGAAGCAGTCATGTTATTCCTTATTGAGCATGGGCAGGTGCAGCTGAAGTTTCTGCTGTTGAATAAAGTGTGATGTGTGATGGGTGATGAGTATTTTGCTTACTTGGTAACTCATGTTCTCACGGATAGGTTAGACTTTGACTTGGGTTGTCTGACATTCTACAGTGGAATGGATTTTGAGTCAGGGTGAGTTGGTTTTCTGTTCGTCGTTGTGAGGACTGCTACAGTGGTGGGGTGGTGTGGACATTCTGAGGTGTTTAGTCACTGGATTGGAGTTCTGCAGTAACTAGGCAGAAGTAGATGACGTGGCAGGCCAGTTGTGTGAGACCTGGATGGATACGCTACTTGCATTGGGAGGCCTTAAAGTGATCCATTTTCCTGGGAGATGGATACTCATATGCATAGTGCTTTAACCTTATGGGGTGGAAGACTTGTTGCTGATGGGTATTTGTTTTAATGTTATTCCTTATAAACTCATGCTAACACAAGCCTGATATGCCAGCCACCTTTTTAGAGCAATTCTTCCATTGTGTCAACAGTTTCTGAGAATTAAGGGGCAGAACCTTAGTGTATAGATGAGTGAGAGCTCTACATGAAACATGCAAGTAACAGCGGGAGAAAGGGAACGTGTGAACAGTGTGGTTTACAGGGGTAGAAGCATGTTTACAGATTATACAGACATGTATTTTATTTAATGTTACAGATAAACCTGGACTTTATGCATGATTAGTAATGGTGGTTTAATTATTATTGGTACTGCTCAAATAAGGATCAGATAACTTTTATTTCATTTGTTCATGAAAATAAAAGCATTTTATGATGTGCGGCCGTAGGTCTGCCTCTGGGTCAAAGTAGGTCTTAGTGGACCATGGGAGTAGGACAGGGTCACAGGTTTTATTATGAGATACTTATGGCTTACTTTTAATGGTTAAAAAATATATAGGCTTGTGGGGGTAGTGTCCCCAGTGGTCAACATATACAATGCTACAAGAAAGCAAATATTTTGGTATTAAAAAATCTGCGTGACTCGTGTCATATTGTTGATCTATTCCTCATAAAATATGGAATTTCCTGGCAATCTGCTGAGTTAATCTGTGGAATTAAGTCACTCAGTATTGACATACATTGGTGTTTCAGATTTTGTATCCTGCAGAAAAATGTATGCATCCAGAAATCCTGTTAATTTAGCAACTTTATAAGTTTATAAGAACAGAGCTGTCCCTATTGTTGGGCCTTTATCCCCCCTATTAGTAATGGGCAGATGTTTTTGAGGTGGCGCTATTTTGTGTCTTTGTCTTCACTTTGGCAGGCTGGGTTTGGAGGGATACGGTTAGAGGTGCCGAACATTGCAAGGGGGCATGGCCGAATGATGGCTCTAGAGGCTTGGTAGACATTTGTAATTGGTGATCCTTCCTGGGCTTGGAGGATGATTTTTACATTGCTGTTTGTGGTGGCGAACAGGATTGACATTTGGGTTCAGGCTTCCATCTTTTAAAAACTATTCTATCAACCTTTTAACTTTGTAAGAGGAATATTTAAACATCTGATTGTATTTTGTTAGTCAGCTCTTATTAGGTGCTGCATTGTGTCCATTTGTTCCACATTATGTTGATTAGTGTGCCTCAGTTGGAGATGGAAGGTTAAGAGCTAGGTAGATAGTTTTACAATATAAGTTATCTTGGCTTATACAGGGCACTAATGAGTTTGGTCTGGAATCACAAGGTTACCCGGGTTGTGGATATCGATTGGTCCCTTCATATGTGGGGTTTAGTTTTAACATACTCAACTGGTAGTTAAATTTATCTTTGTTATTTGATAGGGTCATGGCAAACATAGCTTCAGTTTTGGCTGCTTTGTCATAGATGTGAGTGGTGGTGGTACATTTCTTCCCGGGTTGGAAGGATAGGTTGTCCTTGAAGATGTCTTGGAATGTGGGTGATGTATTTTGGATGATTTACATGTCTTTTCTTTCTTGCAGATGGGGTATCTGAACGCTGCAGCTGTATTTGGAATAGGTGGGTATAAGGTGGAGCCTTCTCTTTACATATTAGAGGGTTTACTTTTGTCCTTTTCTTTGTAGATGGTGGTTTGCTGAGTACCAGTTGTGGCAATACACAGTGAATTTGCCAATGATGGAAGCAGTGGTGAGCGAGGAGGTTACACATGGGGTGCACAAGTGGGCAACAGTTCCTGACGGAAATTGCTGAAGTGCAGAAGGCATCATGTGGTGACTTGAAAAGAGGATTTCAAAGGTGATGTTTTGATGGGCTGGATGTTCTTGCCATTTGAATGGGGCTCTAGGTGGGTCTGAGTATTACCTTAATAAGGAATGTTAGACCTCTGTGTTTAATTAGTGGGAGCTGATTATTGGGCTGGGATTTGGGGCAAGTAAGGAAAAGGTAGGTAGGGGTGCTGAGGAGTGTGGGGATCCCTTGGGATGAGTAGAGTCACGACATTCATAGGAGCATGGGAACTTATTAGGCTGCAGCCCTATGGCTCTTGCAAGCCAGTGAAGTTCAATCCTTGCTTTCTTGGAACCTTGGGTGGTTGCATTCACTCATCCAGTTTGAACCATAGGTGGGGGAAGGGACAATGAGTTTGTTCCTAATGGGTGGTATCTTTGGGGTGACAAATTTGTCCCTTGAGTAGGTAATGTTAATGTAACATACCAGGTTAAGGTTTTACAGAATAGCACAAGGATCATTTCACTTGGGGTTTGGTTGACATTGGCAGATAGGGTTTTAAGAAGCATGGTAGGTAGGTGGCTGTGGGGGTAGTTTTATAAACTGGGTGCATTGTTACAGGGAGTTAGAAGGTTTAAAAGACACTTGGTTGCAGGATAAGGCAGCTGTAGGACAGGTCTTAATTACCTACTAGTGGTATAGGTAACATTAAGAAAGATAGCTTTTGAGGGGAAAGGCCAGGGACAAATGGGGCTTAAGAATGGTTTGGTAATGAGTGAATTCAGGGTGTTTATGTCTGGGCAAGTAGAGTATTTCATGGCTGAGCATAGGCGAGTTTTCAGGAGCTAGGTCAAGGGGTGCTGGTTTTCTGACATCTAAGGTTAGGACATTAAAGTTTTGGGGTTAGGCTATTCCCTACGGTAATTGAGTTGTTGCACATCCATAACTGGGTAGTTGGGGGGCTAAGGTGATATGCTACAGCTGATGGGATCTTGGGTGTGAGTCTTGAAACTAGTTGTTTTGACTGGGTGTCGATTTGAGCTCAAGAGTTTATAATCTGTGGTTTTGTTTTGGTTATAGGTGGTCAATCCATTCAGGTTGAGCCAGGATTTCAGCTTTGAAGAAAGCGGGCTAAAAGGTTATGTATTTTATTGGTGTGGATGGTACAGTGGGGTCATGGTAATTCTAATTTAGTTAGTTTCATTAGGGTGTGTTTCAGTGATGGTATGGCAAGGTGGGTTTATGATGGGTCTCTAAGGTGCTTTACAGATGACTGGGTATACTGAATGATGTTTGGCTTGACCCTTCCCTTTATAGGAAGTAGTGGGTTGTGCAAGTTTGGGTAGAAGGTAGGGGGAACAGCCTGGTCAGGCTGGTTGGTGGAGAAGAGAGATAGGCTTGCCCTCTTCTGTTCCCCCTCTGGTGTCTGGGAAAGGAAAATGAGCAGCTGGCAGAAGCTTGCTGAATAGATAAGTAAGCTGAGGTAAGGATGCTGCTTATTTGGTGGAAGGTAATTCAATGAATGGTGTATGAAGTGAGATGGGGACGCTGCTTCATAAGTAAAGTAAGTGAGCAGAGGTTTGGACCCTGCTTGTTGGGCAGGGTGAGTAGGTACACTGCCCTGATTAACATTACAAGGAAGTTGATTCATAAGTAAAGTAAGCGAGCAGAGGTATGGACGCTGCTTACTGGGCAGGGTGAGTAGGTACGCTGCCCTGATTAACATTACAAGGATGTTATGCTGTGTTTAGAACCAATTGTATTATGAATAGTTGTAATTAATGAATTTGGTGAACAAAGCTATGTTATGGAAATTTAATAAAGGTCGTCAAATGTCATTTGGTGTGATGTGTTTATTGAGGGGACCGGGACAATATTGCTTTTGCAGTCTCTCTGGACAGAAGCAGCCATTGCTTCCATCTTTTAAGAATATTGTTACTTAGCGTACAGGTGGTACTTTTATAACACAGATCAGTTATTGACCCTTTCTGGCACAGCATAATCATATTCCACATCAGAAGTATCTCTAACTCTTTTCATATTTCTGTTCAAAGTAAACTCAGCGTTACCTTTTCTCATAAATTCCTCTTTTCACTTCATACACACACACACACACACACACACACACACACACACACACACACACACACACACACACGAGCATACTTGCATACACACATACACACACAAGAAGGTGCTCAAAGTTTCATTGAAACTTAGCTTAAATACAAATGAAATTCTTTAGTAATAACCCATGATTGGGTGTGAGTATCGCAGGATTTGCCCACAGTTGGTGTGGTTTAATCACAAAGGTAAAGCCGGGGTGATTTAAAAAACTGGCCCTAACTTTTGCAAATTAGTAGAAATATTAAAAGTAGAAAGGCAGTTCAGTAAACCTTTCAAAAATGTGTCACCACAATCCAACAAGAAATAAGAGTAAGGTTAAAAGATCTGCCTGCTTTCAGTCACAAAATATTTATACGTTTTTGTTCCTCATTTTTGTTTAGAAAGCCAAGCATTATGTCATTTTCTTGCCACAGAAAAATAGATGTGATTACATTACATCAACTCACATTAGTTGCCTTGCTACAGAAAAAGTAACTAAACAGTTTTTGCCACATTTAATGGAAAAGTTTTTCAGGAAAAAGGACTTAAGCAGATAAACCTTTTAATGCACTTGGAAAAGAATAAACTTAACAGTAAACAAGACCTTGCATACATCCGTTAACATTTTGCATATTGATGCCTCCATCCTTTTGAAGTTCACTTTCTTGTATTTTCCTGAAGTATGAAATTATATTTTATGTTTGAATTGCCAGTTTCATGCATTTCTCTTCCTTTCATCACTTTTCTGACATTTATAGAGAAAAGGTCACAAAGGTACACACATTTTATAGATACACTGTGTCACTAGTATAAAGTGAGAAAGAGAGAGAAATACATTACTTCTGTAAATCAGTTTTCTTTAACCTAACATTAACCCTGGCATCACATAGGGCAGCACCAAAATGTAACATAAACTCGTGTATTCATCAGCCATTGCTCTCAAGATTAAACACTTTTTGATAAACAAGCTCATTGAAGTAAATGCAAAAGTCCAACAAAGCCAGCTAACATCCAAAACCATAAGGAAAATCAGTTTGTTAATCAACATTACAATATCTAAACTTAAAAGGGAAGGATGAAAGCTAGTAATCAACAGACAGAAGTATCTGTATGTGAGGTCTTATTAGCTCAGTCAGGCATTTAACTTGCTTTGATTCTTAACAAGTGTAGTTTACTGTCTCTCCATCATTCAAAGTCTGTTACAACAATGTAAATTTAAATACATGCATTAACCATTGCTGTCAAGATTAAACATTGTTAATTAAAGAAATCCAATGTAGTACCTGTAAAAATCCAAGCCCATATAGTACAATCGACTAAAGCTCAATATCACAGAAAAGATCCATTTGTTATTTAAAACCACAGCCTCATGCCACAAAAGCAATAACTGGAGCAGAAGGACCAAGAAACTAGAACTATTACCTGAAAATACAAGAGTTAACTATTCAAATTTGTTTTACTCATGGCAAAAGAGGTTTTCTGCTTTCCACTGTTCATTTATCAAAAAGAGGAAAAATATAGAAATTGCTTATTTTGCTGCCTATAGCTCTCTGCAGTTGCTAATTCTTTAGGTATATTTCCCAACTGCACATTTTCTGCAGTATCAGTTTGATTTTTGCCACTATATCAACCAGTGTATAAAATGTTACTGACCCCCTTGGAAATTCATCTTTAGTTGTGCGGGATATAAAAGCTAAATTTGTTTTATTTTGTCATCACTGTTTGATGGTTGCTTGAAAGCTGGCGCTCAGATTCTACTTTATGATGAATATTTACAGCCACGCAGAACTCTGGTGTCTCTTTCTGAATGTCACCAATTTTCCCGGGACCATATTTTAGAAAGAACCTTCTCTTTTAGGCTACATGATTAGACATGCATGAAAAGCAATCTATGGATCCTTGCCCTTAGATGATTTTAGAAAAAAAACACATGCAAGCGCTCCCTATAAAACTTTCCTTGGCAGATATTCCACACAATTCAGCTAGCTAGATGGCTGGTCAATGTACTCTGCATATAAATGATTAGGAAACTGTTTATGCACACGTAACATACTAGTGCTGCTGATAGAGTTTCATAGTGTGTGTTTCTGTGTCTATGTGTCTTTTTGTCTGGATTTCTGTCTTATATTTTTGGTCTTTTTCTCATAAAAGTTGTGGTTTTCTGACAAATCATTGAGGACTGAATTCATTTAATGACAGATTTTTGCATTTTATACTTCATATCCTTCATAAAAATGCATTCTAATGCAAAACCTGTGATTGTAGAAACTTTCTAAGTTTATAACGCTAATATTTAAAATCTGTCTTTGAAGAACCTTTGCCCCCCGCCAAAGTTTTGGCTTTGTCCAGAATTCTTGCTCTAAGAAGTTGAGACGAATGAAGTATAGCTTCATAGGTTCATAGGAGGTTACTAGGCTATTGGCCCTAGGGTCTTTATAAGCCTAGCCACGTTATACCCTTGTTCCCTTACTGACCAAGTTGTATGGTCTATATTTGCATTGCGAGTCTTTGATCAGCACTGACTGCCCTAATCCAAGAGGGACATAGGTGACACCCCCAGAGTAAATTTACAGTCTCCCATCCAGTTGTGTAAGTTATGCTTAAATAGAGTCATCGAGGAGCTCTGTTTTACGTGAATTAGGAGTTTATCGCAGAGGAGTCACAATCTCTAGGAGACATATCTGTCTCTCCAGCATGTCCTGTTAATGTTGCAGGCTAGGTTAAGATCCCTAGAGCAAGTGAATCTTATCCAATTTGACTTGCAGATGGGCAGTATTTCCATTAGGGCAGGGTCCAAGGCTGTTCTGTAGGCCAGGCACAAGTCGCCTCTCAGCAGCCTATCAGATACAGAGTACAGTGACAGGGTCTTCAGTCTGTCCGTGTAGGTCATGTGTTGAAGACCTTGAATTTTCTTGGTGAGACCTCCTCTGAGGTCTCTGCAGCTGTTGCATGTGGCTGGTGAGGTACGCACAGAAGGGAATGTTGTACTCTATTAGACTTCTGATAAGGGATGAGTACAGGGGAATTATAACATCCTTAGCTCTGAATGTGATGCCGTTACTTATGAGATGTGCAATGTAGAAGACCTTCCTTACCACTGTGGACACATGGTGGTCAAAGTTAAGGTTGCTATCAAACTGTTTTCCCAAATCTGTCAGCACAGTTTGAGCTAAGGGGGGTATTGTTGATATTGTAATTTGCAGGGACTTCCCCTTTGCCAAAAGGGATGATAACATATTTTTCTGCATTTAGTTTAAGTCCATGGCTTTGGCACTGATCATTTGTCTGTGTAATAGCTTTCTTATTATGTCATCATCGATGCG
Organism: Protopterus annectens; assembly: GCF_019279795.1. NCBI lineage: Eukaryota > Metazoa > Chordata > Ceratodontiformes > Protopteridae > Protopterus > Protopterus annectens. Next base: position 631,863,544 of record NC_056737.1, on the reverse strand, counting down.
GGACTTGGCAAACCTGGTAAGCCACAGGCCATCTATTTTTGCCTGGACTTCTGAGAAATAGATTCCAAACAGTAGGGGGCCCAGCACAGATCCTTGTGGTACATCACTGGTAACTGGTCTGCCGGTAGAGGTGGAATCCCCAACTTTGACTGTATGCATTCTGTTAGTGAGCCAGTTGTCTACCCATCAAGTGACATATGGGTTAATTCCCAGCTGGGTGAGTTTTTCAATGGTGCCTGAGTGGGGAATTGTGTCAAAAGCCTTGGCTAAGTTAAGATAGACTGTATGTACAGTATTGCCTTCATCCAGGGCTTTGGTGTCATTCTCAAAGAAGTCCACCAGGTTTAATAAGCATGAGCTACCCTTAACGAAGCCAAATTGGGTCAGATCAAGAGTTTCAAGGTCACCTATGTCATTGTTGATAAGGTCCATGATGATTCTCCTCATGGTCTTTCAGATAAGGCTGGTTAGGCTTATGGGTCTATAGTTCCCAGGGTCAGTTGATAGATCCCCTTTGTGCAAGAGAATTACTGTTGCTGTTTTCCATTCTGCTGGGACAAAGCCAGTACTTAGACTATGGTTGAAGAGAGTACCAAGTGGTTCCTGTAGGTCCTGTTTTAGACCATTTAGTAGGCAGCCTGGGATGTTATCTGGTCTCATAGAGTCTGCGTTTTTGGCCGTGAAGGGTGCAGTTATGACTTGCTCTTTGGAGATACTATGTAGAAGACTGGTGACAGGTATGCTTTGGGGTATGTCTGATGGGGACGGGGGGGTGAAGTTTGTGCTAATTCTGTCTGCTAGCAGGTTGGCGATGCCCCTCCTGGTCATTATGAATGGTACTATCCACTACTAGTTTGGCACAAAGCTTGGCCTTCCCTTTTAACTTTCCGACATAACTAAAGAATGTCTTGTGATTATCCTTAGCAAGAGATGCTAGTTTAGCTTTGTAATTGGCTTTAGAGGACTTTACAAGATATCTAATTTGCTTGTTCAAGCTGTGAATGGTGTCCTTCCTCTACTGAGTCAGTTCCCTCTTGTTCTTGGACATTAGTTTCTTCCGCTTGTTGTATAACCTGTTTATGTTTGATGCAAACCAGGGTGGCTTTTTTTTTGTGAGGAACTAGTTTTGATCTGTTCAGGTACAGATGAATCTATACATTTGCACAGGTGTTTCTACAGCACATTTATGTACACTTCTGCATAGAAGTCATTGTTGACAGTGGTAGCAGGGATGTTGAACCTATTTATGCCATCACTTAGGAGGCTATAGTTTCTTTGGAGACATTCTTCATCCTTTTTGCTCTGGGGGTGGGAGGTGGGCAGGTATCATCATTACTTTAAATGAGACTGATTTATGATCAGGCCTTACCGGGAGGAAAACACGCAGGGGGCATTGCAGAGACCTCCTATATTGGTGAATACTAAGTCTAGGACATTTCAGCCCCTTGTGAGGGTACAAACTATCTCCAGAGCATTTGTATTAACAAAGTATAGGAACATTAGGTTGAGTGTGTTTGTGCTCATATATGACTCCCAATCAATGGAAGGATAGTTGAAATCACCCATGAGCAAGGTGCTTGGCTGTTTACTGAGTGACTCAAGTAGGTCCAGGTAGGTAGAGTGGTTCTCATGTTTCATGGTCGGGGACCTATAGGTAACAATGATATGGAAGGGGGTTTTACCTACAGTTAGTTGGACTTGGAGGGGGTCGTACTGTTTGACCAGTCTTGATGTGTATTTGTCTTTCATGAAGATGGATACACCTCCGCCTTTGGTGTTTTCACACTTATTTTGAGGTCTGAACATCTGGAAGGCATTCTAATGTTGCTTTGTTGGAGTGCTCTCTGCAGCCTTGAATCATGCCTCAGTGACTGCACAGACATCGGTATCTTCCAAGGTAAGGAGTGCTTCCAGTCAGTGCAGCTTCTGATTTAGACTCCTAGCATTAAGCAGCATAACCTTGAGTTTGTCTCTAGTGGATTTTATTTACGTTGGGAATTTAGTTGTTATGACGTTGCCTAAATAGACACTATGGGGGAGGCAAGTACCTTTGCCAGGAACCAAAAGCCAAGAGGTGACAGGTGAAGATCATCTCTGGCAAAGCTGCATGGTCTGTCAACCATATCTTCCCAGGCTGATAAATACTGGATCAACCTGGAATGACACCAGAAGCTAAGCCAATTGTTGAAGTCAGTCATTTTTCACTTATATTGTGGCATCATTTTGGGTGAAGGTAGAATGCTGCTTAGGGCTAGGGACATACTTGCCTGGGATACATAATCTGAGAGCACAGTCATGTCTCTCTTCATATAGTCACTGCAGTGAGATATGTCTCAAGTCATTCACTCCAACATCAACTATGACAAAGTCATAACAGTAATTGTTGTTCAGAGATTTGAGTGCATGTGTGATCTGATGGATTCTGGCACCTGACAGGCAGCTGACTGTGACCTTCTCCTTGTCCAGCCTGACGAGGGGGACATCTGTGGTTCTCACTATGAAGTTGCCTATGACTAAGACATTTAGTTTTGAGGTGTTTGGCCTAATGGTTTATTGGATGAGACACTGTTGTGTGCATTATTATGTGTTGTAGTTTACTGTTCCATTTAGACTTTTTACAGCATACAGGATTATAATCAGGTCTTCAGTCATACCCATGTTGTAGAGCCATAACTAGAGTGGGGCAAATAGAGCAGGTGTCCCAAGTGCAAGCTGTTAGGGGGTGTGATCTGCAGGTGGCAAGGGGGGGGTGCAGCTGCAATACCAGCATGTATTATTGAAGCTGCAGGGATATCAAGGTGTCATAAATGAATGCTGATATAGCATGCTTACTTGTAGCAAAGTTACATGTACTGTATGTGTTAGTAACTGTAACGAGGTGCTTATTTTACTCTTAAAGTTGCAGCCAGCAGTCTTGCTTCGATTGCAGAAGATCAGAAGAATTTTTTTTAATCCTCAGTCTTGTAAGGAAGAACATTTTGGGTTGAGGAGGTCTAATCTGGAGAACTCCCAAGGGTGCCTGAAGAGCTAGCTATGGGACTGCCATATTTTTATGTGATTCTGAAACCATTTTCAAGAAATTAAACTTATGAGTGAAGTTTGAGGGTAAATTTCTTGATATCTATTTCAGTGACACAAAACAAAGGGTTTTGACACCCAACTGTCATCCTCTGTAATATAGGAAGAATTTTGGTGTCCTTTTGTGACAATGTCAGTGAAAAAAAAAATAAGGCAAAAGGTAAATGGCAATGCAATTTGTGAAATGACTTGTAAAACTGTTATTGATTAGAAGTCATCCCAGGAACCCCACTCGGCCTTCCTGAGAACACTGGAAAATATGAAGGTCTCTCCAAACACCATTATATTGGGCGACTTCAACTACCCAAACATAGACTGGGAGCATTACTCTAGCTCCAACACCCTAGCCCAAAGGTTCCTAGATTTTATAAACTCAAATGCTATGGAACAACCTGTTACCACTCCCACAAGAGGGGAAAACATACTGGACCTGATCATCACCAACATGGGGACTCTATGCTCCAGACCAGAAGTGTATCCCTCACTGGTAAGATCAGACCATAAACTAATCTCACTGGATATTCACATCCCAACCCCACCCCCTGCCCAGAAAACCACAGTGAAAAACTTCTCTAAAGCAAATTTCACACTCCTCAAAACCGAGGTGGAATCCTTCAAAGCCCCGGGCCTGTGGAAAATACGGCCCAGACTGCAGAATCCTTTATAAATGCATTCTATGAACACCTTCAGGAATGCATGGATCATGCAATCCCAAATAAAACCAAGACCCAATCCTCCAAAGGCAAACGTCCTGTCTGGTGGACCCCAGCCATAAACAAACTATACAATAGAAGGAGGAAGCTACTACATGATAGAGCAAAATCTCAAAAAGGGAAGGCATCTCTGATCAGTATTAGCAAAAAACTACGGGCACTCATAGAATCGTCTAAGGCCAGCTTCAAGAGAAAAATTGCACAGGACAGTAAGGCTTTCTTTAGTTATGTTAGGAACCTGGGTGGGAATTCCCAGATATGCTCAGAATTAGTCCAAAATGACAAAAAATACACCAAACCCACAGACATTGCCAACATCCTAGCTGACAGGTTCAGCGCAAACTTCTCCCCTCTCCCCACCAAAAGGGCAAATATCTATCCCAGCAGAGTGCTGCCCGCCTGACATCTCAGATGCTCAGGTAAGAGCCGCCCTCTCCAAAGCAAAAAACACAGCATCAATGGGACCAGACGGTGTCCTGGGCTGCGTCCTACATGAACTTCAAGAAGAGCTAAACCCAAACATAAAACTACTGTTCAATCTCAGCCTTACTACAGGATATGTACCCAAAGAGTGGCGTACAGCAACAGTGGTCCCTCTCCACAAAGGTGGTGCCTCAACAGATCCTGGAAACTATTGCCCCATAAGCCTGACTAGCTTGGTCTGCAAAGCTATGGAAAGGATCATCATGGACCTCATAAATAAAGATATTGGGGACCTACAGACACTGGATCCTACCCAGTTCGGCTTTGTTAAGGGCAGATCCTGCCTCTTAAACCTGGTCGATTTCTTTGAAACAGTCACCAAGGCCATTGATGAGGGGAAGGTGGTCCACACAGCCTACCTGGACCTTGCAAAACCTTTGATACAATACCCCACTCGGGCATTATAGATAAGCTCACCAGCTTAAATATAAACCCCTATGTCACTAGATGGGTTGCAAACTGGCTCAAGGACAGAACCCACATGGTTACAATTGCTGGAGCCATGTCAGACTCCAAACCAGTTACAAGTGGCATCCCACAAGGCTCAGTCCTGGGACCTCTCTTGTTTGGTATATATTTCTCGGAGGTACAGGCCAACACAGAAGGACTGTGGCTGACCAAGTTCGCAGATGACTGCAAACTGGGCACCATAATCGACTCTCCAGCCGACACAAGCATCCTCCAAAAGGGCCTCATAGAAACAGACAACTGGTGCCAGAGCCATGGCCTCAAGCTAAATGCCAAAAAGTGTATAGTCATCCCCTTTGGCAAAAACAAAGTGCCCACAAATTACCACATAGGTGGTAATCCATTAAGTACAGAAAAAGTAATTAGGGACCTGGGGACCCAAGTTGATAGCAATCTCTTATTTGACAACCACGTGGCCAAAGTGGTTAGAAAAACATTTTATATAGCCCACCTAATCATGAAGGGATTCACATCTAGATCAGGGGAGGTCATCGTGCCTCTTTACTCATCCCTCATCAGGCCCATAATTGAGTACAATGCCCCTTTTGGGATGTACCTTACCAGACACCTGCAGCAACTGGAAAGACCCTAAAAGTACCTCACCAAGAGGATCATAGGGCTCAAACAGATGCCATATGATGCCCGGTTAAAGAAACTCTAGCTCTACTCAGTGGCATACTGCCTGCTCAGAGGCGATCTGTGCCTGACGTATAAAGCCATGTCCAACCCGGAATTAATGGACATGCTGCACCTCAGAAAATCCAAATCCCATCGAGCTACACGCTCAAGAGACTTGAACCTCAGCACTGAAATAAATAGGATATGCTGGAGGGACAGATTCATAACCCAAAGGCTCCCTTCACTCTGGAATAAAATCCCAGTCCAGGTTAGGCAAAGTCCGTCATTGACTCTCTTCAAGAGGAATCTTGATGAGTGGAAGGGAGATCATAGGTTTACCCCAGGTATCACTTCTGTGTCACTGTTAGACAGAGGCACAGTATACTAACCTCGAAAAAGGGCATAGCAAAATTAATTTAAAATGGGTGGCGAAAGCCAAACACACTCTGGCTAGGCTTATAAATGCCCTAGGGCAGATAGCTTAGTATGAACCTATTAACCTATGACCCTAAGTGCACTTCACTTCTGACAGCCAGATGTGTGGCAGTGTTAAGCAACAATATGCTATAACTATACTAGCCATCTTCCAAATTGTCCACAAATGTACAGGCAGTCAGCGCACGAGCATGTGTGTGTGTGCATTGATTGACTGGCTTCCCATCCATCTGCCTGATGACTAAGGCTTTGACCTCCACTATTATCCTCAGTTAGATAATTGTTATTATGTAACACATGTTAATTGTTAAGATGGTATTGATATGTACACAATAGTTTGCTAAATTTGGGGTAAGCCTGGCTAGACTTAAAATGGCTCTTGAGCCAATAGCCTAGTAATCACCTACGAACCTATAATGCTGATACCGGAGGAAAAATAAAGGAACACACATTACACATGGGTACACTTTAGCGCTTCTGTCAATGTGCTCTGTTCAGACACTCTTC
>NC_056737.1:631834742-631852242 GCF_019279795.1 Protopterus annectens | reverse complement strand
CTATGCCAGCCAGCTGAATGTCTAGTGGTTGAAGACCCCAGTCATGTCCACACTGTCTCCACCTTACAACTCCAGATCTCTCAGTCTTCTCCTGGTGCATTCTAGTGCTCCATAAGTATATTTTTATGGATTATCCCTCTCCTTTTTTTTCTTTCACTTAAGACTGTCCAAAATAAAAAAAAAAATAGAAATTGGAGCTCAATATTTTTCTAAATCTGAATTACATTTGCTGTTTTTAAACCATCTCTGGTGGAGAACCTGCCAAAAGTCAACATTCCACCAATTTGTCGGGGGAATCTCTGTGGCTAAAACTTTATATGGTCAGTGTACTGCTGCTTTCTAAGCTTTCTGATTTCAGTACATTCACTGTTCTGTGCAAAGCTTTCTGATTTCAGTACATTCACTGTTCTGTGCACAGCTTTAAAAAATTCCAGAGCTTCATGCTATTTTTGCTTCACTGAAAAACAATATAATTTGTATATGAAAGGCAGACAGTTCTGGATATTAACTAAACAAGTCTGATATTAAGTAGGACACAGCTCACAGAGTAAAGCTATAGCATTTTTTATGTGATGGTATAACATATAATTTGCGAAGGCAAAAATATATATTCTTTCTTGAGTGTGTCAGCTTAATGAGTCTGTGCAATTTTCTTTTTATTAAGTTCTTCGCTGAAAAGATAATGTTTGGAAATTAGAACGGATGATGCACTTTAGTGGCATTGTTTTATATATATATATATATATATATATATATATATATATATATATATATATATATATATATATATATATAGCTTTGTTTGATGCGTTCCTTGTGCTTTTCCAAAGCAGCATTAATAAATCAGATGAAGAAGTGCTATTTTTACAAATGAACTCGTATGCTCGCTCCTTCATGGGAATGAAGTGCCGAATGTCACCTGAGCTTCAACTTGTCTTGCATGAAATATTGTTCTTTGCTGTGAACCCCTGTTTTTACACCGTAGTACACTTTGTCTATTTTTCAGCAATGACAAACTTATCCAAATCAATTTAGTTTAGCAGCAAAGCCTGATAAAACGGAAGGAAACACATATCTGAACACAAAACAGTGTTAAAGGGAAGCCCCCCCCAGTCAGTTTTCTCTGTACCTATATAATTTACAAGCTTGGCCTGTGATTACCTCTCATTACCTCTTAACTGTCCAAATTTTCACAGAATGTCCAGAGTTTTGTCTTATATGTTTGGGATGGTCCTCATAAAATTTGTGCTTTATGGCAAATCACTGAAGATTGAAGTCATTAAATAATAATAAATAATGACAGCCATTTGAGATTTAGACTTCATATCCTTCACAAAATACATAACAAAACAAAACTTGTTATTCCAGCAACTGCCTTGAGTTTATTGGAGCAATATTTAAAATCTATCCCTATTTTAGACCTTTGTTCTACCATTATTTGTGTCTTTGTCCAGATTTATTGCTCTGAGCGATTAAGAGGTATGCACATCTCCTATATTCCATTATCTGTGGAAATATGCTTATACACATATGTATATATATATATATATATATATATATATATATATATATATATATATATATAAAACAGTACACACAGATGTGTGTGTGTGTGTGTGTGTGTGTGTGTGTGTGTGTGTGTGTGTGTGTGTATATATATATATATATATATATATATATATATATATATATATATACACACACACACGAAGACATATATAGACATATACATAATGTGTGTGCATGCACATGGGGTGTATGTGTGTGTGTGTGTGTGGTGGTTTGTTTTAATATATTTACACAGGTATTTCTTTTTTATCTGAATAATGTAAAAGTAGATTCAGACTGCTTTGTCTTTGCGTGTAGCTTTTTCCCTTACCTTGTGACCCAGTTTGCGACTGAAAAAATAAGTTTGCAAGACTAAGTCCACTTATTAGTTAATAATATAAAATATTTAAAAAATTACAACTTGCAGTTTATTAATCATCTGTAGCTCAGTAGGTCTTTTGGTCCTTCCTTCTGGTTATTTCAGGTGGCATTTGTGGACAGTGAGTGAACATTTGTTAAAATGAGAAAGAAAATACTATGCTGTTTATCAGATGTAGTGTAGGATACAATCCATAGCAATGGCACAACCTGAAGCGAAGATGAATTACGTAAGGAGCGCTGAGGAGTCTGCTCCATCTTCATTTTCTATCTGCTGAAATTCAAGACCTTTGTTGGCTGTAAATCTGAAGAGCTCTTTGCTCAAATTTACAAGTAATTACTTGAGATAGCTTGCATTGCATTAGAGAAAGAGAAAGCAAGACAAACTCACATGCAGAAGTAAGGACTAAGAAAGATTAATAACTAAAATAAAGAATATATTCATGCTTATAGTTCCTTAAGTAGAACAAGGAAGCAGAAACTATTCATAAAAATAAGCCAGTCACTGGGCAAGAGAGTGTGGAGAAACGTCCAAATTAAAGTACTATAAAATTTATTAAGAAGAGTGTTTTAGTTTAATAGGTTCATAGGTAGGTACTAGGCTATCTGCCCGAGGGCATTTATAAGCCTAACCAGAGTGTGTCGGCTTTCGCCGCCCCATTGATTAATTAACTGATCCTCTGTCAAGCACAGCCAATGAAGTGATCCCAGGGGTGTATTTTCTGTTACCCATCCACTAATCAAAGTTTCTCTTGAAGAGTGTTAGTGTAGGGTTCTGCCTGATGTAATTTGGAATTTTGTTCCAAAGCATGGGGAGTCTCTGTGACAGGAATCTATCCCTCCAGCATGTTCTATTTATTGTTGTGGCACGGTTTAGCTCACTAGAGTGTATGGCTCGCAGTGACTTGGATTTCTTTAGGTGGAGCATGTCCATCAACTCTGAGTTAGACATGGCTTTGTAAGTCAGGCAGAGATCACCTCTGAGTAATCGATATGCCACTGAGTACAGCTGGAGTTTTTTCAGTCAGACTGCATAGGACATAGGTTTGAGACCAGTAATCCTCTTGGTGAGGTACTTTTGTGGTCTTTCCAGCTGTTGGAAGTGTCTTATAGGTTCATAGGTTCATAGGTTCATACTAGGCTATCTGCCCTGGGGCATTTATAAGCCTAGCCCGATTGTGTTTGGCTTACACCACCCCTTGATTTGAGTATACTGTGCCCTTTTTAAAGTTTAGTTTACTGTGCCTCTGTCTACTAGTGACACGGAAGTAATCCCCGGGACAAACCTACGATCCCCCATCCACTCATCAAGATTCTTCTTGAAGAGAGTCAGTGAGGTGCTCTGCCTAACATGAATTGGAACTCTATTACAGAGCGAAGGGAGCCTCTGGGTAATGAATCTGTCCCTCCAGCATGTTCTATTTATTTCTTTGCTGAGGTTCAAGTCCCTCGAGTACGTGGCTCTAAGGGATTTAGATTTACTGAGGTGGAGCATGTCCATTAATTCTGGGTTGGACATAGCTTTATATGTCAGGCATAGATTGCCTCAAAGTAGGTGGTATGCAACTGAGTAGAGCTGGAGTTTTTTTAACCAAGCAGCATATGGCATCTGTTTGAGTCCCTTGATCCTCCTGGTGAGGTACTATTGGGGTCTTTCTAATTGCTGCAGGTGTCGGGTAAGGTACATCCCAAAGGGGGCATTGTATTCTATGATGGGCCTGATGAGGGATGAATAAAGGGGCACGATTACCTCTCTTGATCTAGATGTGAATCCTTTCATGATGAGGTGGGCTATGTAGAAGGTCTTTCTAACCACTTTGGCAATGTGGTTGTCAAAGGAGAGATTGCTATCAACTTGGGTCCCCAGATCCCTAATTACTTTCTCTGTACTTAATGGGTTACCATCTATGTGATAATTTGTGGGCACATTGTTTTTGCCAAAGGGTATGACTATACACTTTTTGGCATTTAGCTTTAGACCATGGCTCTGGCACCAGTTGTCCGTCTCTGTGAGACCTTTTTGAAGGATGTTTGTGTCAGCTGGAGAGTCGATTATGGCGGCCAGTTTGCAGTCATCTGCTTACTTGGTGAGCCATAGTCCTCCCACGTTGGCCTGTACCTCAGAAAAGTAAATACCGAACAAGAGAGGTCCCAGGACAGAACCTTGTGGGATGCCACTTGTGACCGGTTTCAAGTCTGACATGGCTCCAGCAACTCTGACTCTGTGGGTTCTGTCTTTGAGCCAGTTTGCGACCCATCTTGTGACATAGGGGTTTATATTTAGGCTGGATAGCTTATCTATGATGCCTGAGTGGGGTATTGTGTCAAATGCCTTTGTGAGGTCCAGATAGGCTGTGTGGACTACCTTCCCTTCATCTATGGCCTTGGTGACTGTTTTGAAGAAGTCGACCAGGTTCAAAAGGCAGGATCTGCCCTTGACGAAGCCAAATTGGGTAGGATCTAGTGTCTGTACATCCCCAATGTCTTTGTTTATGAGTTCCATGATGATCCTCTCCATAGCCTTGCAGACTAGGCTAGTCAGGCTTATGGGGTGATAGTTTCCAGGGTCCGTAGAGGCGCCACCTTTGTGGAGTGGGACCACTGTTGCTGTACGCCATTCTTTGGGCACATATCCTGTAGTGAGGCTGAGATTGTACAGCAGTTTTACTTGAGGGATTAGTTCTTCTTGGAGTTCATGTAGGACACAACCCGGGACGCCATCTGGTCCCATGGAAGCAGTGTTTTTTGCTTTGGAGAGGGCGGCCTTCACCTGAGCATCAGAGATGTTTGGGAGGCTGCACTCTGCCGGGATAGATACTTGCTCTTTTGGGGGAGGGGGTGGAGAAGTTTGCACTGAACCTGTCTGCCAGGATATTGGCGATGTCTGTGGGTTCAGTGTATTTTTTGTCGTTTAGAATCAATTCAGAACAAGTCTGGGAGTTGCATCCCAGGTTCCTAACATAACTGAAAAAAGCCTTATGATTGTCTTTAGTGTCCTGTGCAAATTCTTTTCTCGAAGCTGGCCTTGGAGGATTTTATGAGGGATCGTAATTTTTTGCTAGTACTGATCAGAGATGCCTTCTCTTTTAGGGATTTTGCTCTATCATGTAGTAGCTTCCTCCTTCTGTTGTACAGTTTGTTTATGGCTGGGATCCACCAGACTGGACGCCTGCCTTTGGATTATTGGGTCTTGATTTTGTTTGGGATAGCATGATCCATGCATTCCTGGAGATGTCCGTAGAATGCGTTTATATAGGATTCTGCAGTTTGGGCAGTAGTTTCCACTGGCCTTGGGGCCTTGAAGGATTCCACTTTGGTTTTGAGAAGTGTGAAGTTCACTTTTGAGAAGTTTTTCACTGTGGTTTTCTGGGCTGGGGGTAGGGTCGGGATGTGGATATCCAGTGAAATTAATTTATGGTCTGATCTTAGCAATGAGGGATATACTTCTGGTATGGAGCATAGAGTCCCCATGTTGGTAATGATCAGGTCTAGTATGTTATCCCCTCTTGTGGGAGTGGTGACTAGTTGTTCCATAGCATTTGAGTTTATAAATTCCAGGAACCTTTGGGCTAAGGTGTTGGGGCTTGAGTAATGCTCCCAGTCTATGTTTGGATAGTTGAAGTCGTCCAATATAATGGTGTTCGGAGAGATCTTCATGTTCTCCAATGTTTTCAGGAAAGCTGAGTGGGATTCCTGACTTTTAGAGGGTGGACTGTAGGATGCTATAAACTGAGAAGCAGTCTTGCCCACTGTCAGTTGCACCTGGATGGTCTCCGATACTTTGTGCAATGCCACTAACCTGGAGGTGTGGATATCCTTGATAAATATGGAAACTCCCCCTCCTTTTGTGGTTCGGTCCGGGTTTTGGGGCCGAAAAGCATGATATGAGGTATAACCTGGTAATGCTGGGGTGCTCTCTGGAGCCTTGAACCAGGTTTCTGTCACTGCACAGATATCAATGTTTTCCATACTGAGGAGAGCTTCGAGAGCATGCATCTTGAGGTTAAGACTTCTGGCGTTTAGCAGCATTACCCTTAGTTTCTTGTTCCTTGTGCTGTCTATGGAGTTGGGTTTGACTTTTGAGCCTTGCCTAAAAAGGCACTATGGGGGTGGCAAGAGCCTTTGCCAATATCTGAAAGCCCAGGGGTGACAGGTGCAAGCCGTCCCTAGTGAAGCAACATGGCTTGTCAAGCATGTCATCCCAGGCTGACAGACACTGGATCCCCTTTGAATGACACCAAAATTTTAGCCAATTGTTAAAATCGATCATTTTGTCTTTATACTGTGGCATCATTCTAGGTGAGGGTAAGATGCTGCTCAAGGTCAGGGTCATACCGGCCTGGGCTACATGATCAGAGAGCTCCTCAATGTCTCTTTTCATGTAGTCGAGGGAGGTACGTCTCAGGTCATTCACTCCAGCATGTACAATGACTGAGTCATATTTGTATTTGCTTTGGAGTGACCTGAGTGCTTGCATTATGTGGCAGATCCTAGTGCCCGGCAGGCAGCTCACTGTGACCTTCTCCTTATTCAGCCTGGTGAGCGGGACGTCAGTGTGTCTGACAATAGAGTCACCTATTACAAGATTATCAGGTGTGTTATTCAGCCTTAAGGGCTGTGACTGCTTAGCACACTGACTTTGTGTGTTATGTGTTGTACGTGTTTTGTTTTGGGGTAGTGTTTGCTTGGATGTCTGCTTTGGAGGTCTCTGTTGCTTAGGTAGATTTTTATTTAGAGCCTCCGAGTATGTTTTTGTGTTTTTATGTGTTTGGTTCGCTGTTGTGGTGGGACTATGTGATACTGGAATTGTGTTGTGTGAAGTTACCTTCTCCTCCTGACTGGTTACACCAGTTTTGAGATGAGAGAGCTCAGCCTCCAGTTTGGCTATATGGTTGCATCTTTCACATATATTTGAACCTGTTTGGAGGAGGAGAGGGTTGTCCGTGTACATGAGACAGTTGTAACATTGCCTCAAAATTCACAGATTCACCAGCTGGACTGGAGAGGAAACCATTGACTGACCTTTGGACATGCTAGAGTAATATAGGGAACTGAATTAAAACGGACCAATAGAGGACAAGGTAATCGTAGGGAGTATAAGAGTAGGTAGTGCTTATGGTTTATTAGTGCTAACTTGTAAGATTACTTATTTGGACCAGTGAGGGGCCTTAGAATGAGAATATGGTGATTAATTTGAGAGATAGAGCAATTCTAAGGGAAAAAGTGAAGAGCAGACTTTGTGGAGCCAGGAATAGTTTAAACCCAATTAGGCGGCACTGCCCGATGTTGCGCTATGCGCAAAACCGCGCAAAAGAGGGTTTTAAGAGAGGGAGATCAAGGAGTTTAGAATTGACCCAAAATGGCTAATAAAACTACAGTTTCAAGGCAGTAACCACTCCCACAGGGGCAGGCAGGCTGCTCAATGTTTATCACTGCCACTGATGAACACAGAGACTTCCCTTTAGCCCAAGCAAACAATGGCCTCCAAGAAACTTACAAACAGTTCAGAACAGCAAATCTGTAACTGAACTTTTTTAAATCTCAGAAAAGTGGGAAAAAAGCAAGATTTTTTTTTTTTGTGAGGTACATCTTTTTCTTGTGAGGTACATCCCAAATGGGGCATTGTACTCTATGATGGGTCTAATGAGTGACAAGTAGAGGGGCACTATAACCTCTTTATTTCTAGATGCGAACCCTTTAGTAATTAGATGGGCCACATATAAGGATTTCCTAACTACTTTGGCAATATGATTGTCAAAGGAGAGATTACTATCTACCTGGGTCCCCAGATCTCTTATTACCTCTTCTGTATTAACTCATTCCCTCCAGTAGAGCTCATTTGAGTGTGTATCTTTAACTCCTAGTGGGCGTGGCTTCAGCATTTAAAAATTGAAGTTATCACCTTACATTTTTAACAAATACCCATTGACAGAGGTCATATATCAATACATTTGTGTTTGCTATCATGTATGCTTCAAGATAAAATTTTCTGATACCTTGTATGTAACATGGTTTTGGAATTATTAATGCAAATATGAACAGGCAATATTTGACGCCTAGAGGAGCAGTAGGGTGTAACTGCAGAAATGCCTGGTGACGTCACTCGGCTGTAATGAGGGGGCTGCCACCTATGTGGTAATTCGTGGGTGTTTTGTTTTTCCCAAACAGGATGACTATGCATTTTTTGGCATTTAGCTTGAGGCCATGACTTTGACACCAGGTGTCCGTCTCAGTAAGGCCCTTTTGGAGGATTTCTGTGTCAGCCAGAGAGTCAATTATGGCTCCCAGTTTGCAGTCATTGGTGAACTTAGTTAGCCATAGTCCTCCTGTGTTTGCCTGTACTTTTGAGAAGTATATGCCGAACAGTAGGGGTCCCAGGAACGAGCCTTGTGGGACACCACTTGTGACTGGTTTAGAGTCGGACCTGGAGCCCGCTATTCTTACTGTGTGAGTTCTGTCTTTAAGCCAGTTGGCAACCCATCTCATGATGTAGGGGTTTATGTTCAGGCTGGTGAGTTTTTCTGTAATACCCGAATGGTGTTGAAAGCCTTGGCAAGGTCAAGGTAGGCTGTGTAAACCACCTTTCCCTCCTCTATGACCTTGGTGACTGTCTTGAAGAAGTCAACCAGATTTAGTAGGCATGATCTGCCCTTAACAAAGCCGAACTTTGTCGGGTCAAGTGTTTGGAGGTTCCCAATGTCTTTCTTAATGAGTTCCATGATGATGCGCTCCATAGCCTAGCAGACCAAGCTAGTCAGGCTTATGGGGCAATAGTTACCAGGGTCAGTTGCGGCCCCACCTTTGTGGGGAGGAATAACCATTGCTGTGCACCATTCTATGGGCATGTAGCCTGTGGAGAGGCTGAGGCTGAACAGCATGTTTAGGTGGGGGGTTAGTTCGTTCTGTAGTTCATGCAAGACGTATCCTGGGGCACCATCTGGTCCCATTGACGCTGTGTTTTTGGCTTTTGAAAGGGCTGTTTTCACCTGTGCATCTGTGATTTTTGGGACACTACACTTTTCCGGTATTGTTGTGGGCCCTTTTGGAGGTGAGAGGGGGGTGAAGTTTGCACTGAATCTATCTGCCAGGATGTTGGCGATATCAGTAGGTTCAGTATATTCTGTGCTATTTTACACTAGTTCAGTGCATATCTGTGAGTTGCCACTTAGATTCTTAACATAGCTAAAGAAGGCTTTGTGGTTATCTTTTGAATCCTTGGCTATTTTTCTTTCGAAGTTAGCCTTGGATGATTTCATGAGTGATCTCAGTTTATTACTGATACTGATCAGGGATGTCTTTCCTTCTTGGGATTTGCTTTTTTTCTGAACTAGTTTCCTCCTTCTATTGTATAGCCTGTTTATTGCAGGGGTACACCAAACTGGTTTCCTTCTCTTAGAGGAGTGATTCTTGGTTTTGCTAGGGATGGCATGATCCATGCATCCTTGTAGGTGCTCATAGAGTGCATTTGTAAAAGTTTCTGCATCTTGGGCAGCATTATCCTTTAGTGTGGGGACTGTTAAACTTACCACCTCTGTATTAAGTAAGGTGAAGTTTTCTTTAGAAAAGTTGTTTACTGTGGTTTCCTTAGTTGGGGGTGGTGGTGGGGTGTGGACATCCAGAGTGATTAGTTTATGGTCTGATCTAACCAGTGGCGGGTTGACCTCCGGTGTGGAACACCTATTGCCCATGTTGGTGATGACCAGGTCCAATATGTTTTCACCTCTGGTAGTGGAGTTTACCAGCTGATCCAGGGTGTTTGAGTTGAATTCCAGGAAGCGCTGTGCCTGGGAATTTGTATTCGAGTAGTTTTCCCTGTGAATGGTAGGGTAATTGAAATCGCCCAATATCAGGGTGTTTGGTAGAACCTTCATGTTTTCCAGTGTCTGCAGAAAGGTGGAGTGGTGGTCCTGGGTCATAGGTTCATAGGTTCATAGGTAGGTACTAGGCTATTGGCCCAAGGGCCTACGTAAGCCTAGCCAACAAGGTTCCCTGGCTTACACCACCCAAGAAAGTTATTTTCCTGTGCCACTGTCGAGCAGTCACTGTCATGGAGGGTGATCTGTAGCAGGCCACAATTTGCACTGCAAATTTGCCCGATGTTAGTTGCACATGGATGATCTCAGAGGCATCATGCTGCGCCACTGACCTGTAGGTGTAGGTATCCTTGATGAATATGGATACACCCCCTCCTTTTGTGTTTCGGTCTGTGTTCTGTGGCCGAAACGTGTGGTATGAGTTGTAGCCCAGTAATGCTGGGGTGCTCTCTGGAGTCTTGAACCAGGTTTCAGTTACTGCATAGATGTCGACGTTCTCCATACTGAGGAGTGCTTCGAGCGCATGCATTTTGAGATTTAAACTCCTGGCGTTGAGTAGCATAACCCTCAGTTTTTTGTTAATTGTGCTGTTTACAGAGGTGGGTTTGACTTTTGAGCCTTGCCTAAAAAAGGCACTATGAGGGCAGCAAGAGCCTTGGCCCGTATTCAAAAGCCTAGGGGTGACAGGTGCAAGCCATCTCTTGTGAAGCAACGTGGCTTGACGAGCATGTCGTCCCAGGCTGGCAGACACTGGATCCCCTTGAATGACACCAGAAGCTTAGCCAATTGTTGAAATTGATCATTTTTTCTTTATACTGAGGTATCATTCTTGGTGAGGGCAGGATGCTACACAGGGTCAGGGTCATACCAGCCTGGGCTACATGATCAGAGAGCTCGTCCATGTCTCTTTTCATGTAGTCCAGGGAGGTACGTCTCAGGTCATTCACACCAACATGAACAATGACAGAGTCATATTTGTACTTCTTCTGGAGTGACCTGAGTGCTTGTGTTATGTGGTGGATTCTGGCTCCCGACAGGCAGCTAACAGTAACCTTCTGCTTGTCCAGCCTAGTGAGTGGGACGTCAGTGTGCCTGACTATAGAGTCACCTATTACTAGTGTGTTAGGTATGTTATTTTGCCTTAAGTGATTGTGCTACACACTGATTTTCTGTTTTATGTGTTGTCTGGTTTGTGACGGGAAGTGCAGGTTGTTTCGGTGTCTGTTTTGGAGGTCTCTGATGCTTTTGCAGGTTTTTATTTAGAGCCTCAGAGTATGGTTTTGTGTATTTATGTGTATTTATTGCCAGTGCTGTTTTAGTAGGTCTGTGTGCGGCTGGAGTTGAGGTGCTAGACTGTCTGTTTCAGTCTTGGGTGGAGACAGCTTAGCTTCCAGTTTGGCTGTATAATTGCATCTCTCACATATGTTAGTGTTTTGTGGTAGGAGAAGAGGGTTGTCTGTGTACATGAGGCAGTTGTAACATTGCCTTAGAATACCCAGATTCACCAGCTGGACTGGAGAGTGCACCTGAAGTTGCCCTTTGGTCATGCCTGAAAAGTAGGGTGAGATGCTTAGTCGCTTGGTTGGTGAGGGGTGAATAAAGAGCCTTGCCCTGCTGGGCAATCAGTGTCAGGGTATATTAGTGCTTGCTATTAGGTCTGAGCAAGTGCTGGGCTGTAAGATGCTTTGTGAGTGCTTAGGTTGAGAGTTAGACTAGTTTCAAGGGAAAAACTGAAGAGGGGACTTAGTGGAGCCGGGAATAATTTAACCATAGCTAACCGGCACTGCCCAGTGCGCAAAACCATGCAAACATGGTTTTTATAGTAGGGAAATGAAAGAGATAGAAATTAGCCCAAAATGGCCAATAAACTACTAACTTCTGGGCTGGAACCACTCCTCCAGGGACAGATAGGTTGCTCAAAGCTCCCCTCTCTCAGAGGTGAACAGAGAAACGTCCTTCTATCCAAGTAAGGTATGGGCAACTCAGAAACTAGTATCACAGCCCTGAATTCAGCACTAGCCTGAAAACTGGACTATACTAGCTTAGAAAGGTGGGAAACAAGGATTTTTTTTTTTTTTTTAAAAGATAAGGCAAAAACAGTAAAAAATATACTTAAAAACAGCTTTAAATGGCTACAAATGATCAGAAAAGGCTATCACACTTTAGTGTGTAGCCCACAACAGTTAAACAAATTATTTAAACAAAAAACAACTTTTTAAAAGTGCAGACAGTCAAATAAGTACAATATGTGAAAAAACAAGCTTTTAAATCACAATAAACGCTGGAAAATCTGTGTTTAGGCGGAAAACAGTTAAGTACAGCAAGAAGGTACAGAAAACTGATACTTAATCACTTCAAAGTCTCTCTCCTAAGCTAGAAGGCTTGTATCAGTTTAAGGCTTTCTAGTGCTACCAGTAAGTTAGTTACAGGAAAGATGGGAAACAAGCGCAGATGTGGTCTTTTAAACCAGAAAGTTGAAAGAGACAGACAAACTGTCCAAATGGTCAATAAACTACAATTTCTGGGCCAAGAACCTCTCCTCTCATGGCAGACAGGCTACCTAGTGCTTACCACTCCCACTGATAAGCTAGAAGGCTTTTCTCCAACACAGAAAGGCTTGCGGGGCTCAGAAGCTTACCAACAGTCCTGGATACAGCAACTCTGTATCTGGACTACGCTAGTTACAGTAAAGGTGGGAAACAAGTGCAAGTGCGGCTTTTAAACCAGAACGTTGAAAGAGATGGAAAAAAACTGCCCAAACAGCAAATAGCTGGGCCAGGAACCACTCCTCTTGTGGTAGATAGGCTACCTAATGCTTACCACTCCCACTGATAAGCTAGAAGGCTTCACTCCAACACAGAAAGGCTTGGGGGGCTCAGAAGCTTACATAGAGTGCTGGAATACAGCAAATCTGTACTTGGACTAGACTAGTTACAGGAAAGGCGGGGAACAAGTACAAACGTAGGCTTTTAAGCCAGTAAGTTGAAAGAGATGGAAAACTGCCCAAATGGCCAAATAAACTACAATTTCTGGGCCAAAACTCACTCTTCCCATGGAGGATAGGCTTCTTTTTCTCTCTCTTTTTTAAGACACTGCAATATAACTAGGACTTTAATAAGGGCACCCTCCATTTTGTTAAATGGCATTTAACCAAGTCTGAGGACATAACTAAAGAAAGACCATCAGGTTATTCTTTTAGTCATCATGTCAGTACAGCAGGACAGGTTGTATTACAGACACTTTGCTTTCAGTTTTCCTTTGCAAGACTTGGAAAAGAGGGAAAGATGGACTTTAGTTTTCTACCTTTTACCCCCTTCTGTGGGTTTGTCCACCCTTGGTGTTTGTCAGTATAGAGATCAAGGTCATACCTCTCAACCTTTCAGTGCAAGAAATCTGGAGAAAGCCGGAAAAATGGAGGGACAAAGGCCCAAAAATAGGGACAGATTTTAAATACTGCTCCTATAAACTTAGAAAGTTGCTGGAATGACAATTTTTACATTATTATATATTTTCTGAAGTATATTAAGATTGAAACTCAAATGTCGGTCATTATTCAGTATTATTTAGTGACTTCAATCCTCAATGATATGCCAGAAAACCACAAATTTTATGAGGAACAGACCAAAAATAAGAGGCAAAAATCTGGACATTCTTTGTCAATCTGGACAGTTGAGAGGTATGAGTGGGTAGTTAACTCCACATCAGGAGGTGCAGAGGGCTTGCCCCTTGTGAAAAAAGGAAGTGTTTATGAATGTTTTGTGAAATTTGCAGTGTAATTTTTTTAAATATGCTATGTACTGAAGGTTTAGATTATCTCATCATGATTCATAAGTTGCCAGTTAAATGAAATTTGATTAATCATAGTGGATCCATTTAATGAATGATTTACTCATTTGCCTGAAATGTCAAACCTGTTGAGTCAGTTACTCATGTCATGCACAGCTTCACAGAAAAAAAATCTAAATATGTGTGTAGGGTAGCATTCAGCTGAAAATTGTCACTGAAATAAAAATTAAATGAGAACCATTGCCTATTGCTGCATTAATAACTTAGTCAGCATTTATACAAGAAGTGAAAAGAAAGCCATATAGTCAGTAGATAGGCAGACAGATAGTCATACAGGTAGACACCCACAAGCATGTAGTCAGGAAAAAGGAAGCATCTACACTACCCACTGAATACACATCCCCACTGAGCCAACATTTAATGACATAAAAACATGTATTTACATAGGGGCTTCACCTCCCTCACATCTGCAACATGGGGGGGGGGGGCATTACCCCCACAGACCTTTATTGAAATATATCAACTGCACAATCACACATCCACTGAGAAAAAGAACATTTTCCACACATTGAATCAGTGCTGCACCGGCAGAGATTCCTCAACATAAAACAATGTCATTATATACAGACATGCAAATAATGTCTAAGGTACAATAACTCAGGGGACACATTTGACCAGGCCTGTAAAGACACTAGTGGTCATCATCCTTGTATAAACCTATGAAGCTATGAACCTAAGACCCAAACACACATTCACATACATAACTCATCGCACTGTAAATCAGTAGTAATAAGTGAAATGAAGGTAAAACAAGATGCAGTTTAACATGAGTGCAGCATAACAGTACTATTTCAGCCACCCTTGCAAGCAGTACACCCTTTCCTTTGAAAACATTGATGAGCCATGACTCATACCATGCCAGTTTGCAAGCTCAATCAAACAAACAGCATGCACACATCTTTTATCACTTCCAAGTGAGATACCTTTCATGTCTACCATGAATCTATATTTATACAAACTTACGCATATATGTATTTTTATTATATCACAATAAACCACCATTCTGGTGTGATAAAAAAAACTTTCATTCTCTTTTGCATTTGGAAAAACAGGATAAACAAGTTTAACTTATACAAGCAACTGATAAAGTTTGTATAACCAAAACTGGTTTATTCTGTTTTTCCAACTGCACAAGGGAATACATTTTGTTTTTATCAAAACAGAGTGACGGTTTATTGTTTTTAATGTGAAGTACATTATTTACGTGCATCTGTTATGTGATATTATTCCATGTGATATTTTTGGATAAGTGTGAATATATCTATCTGTCTATGTATCTTTAGCATATATGTATGTCTATGTTTATATGCTTTCCTTCAGTTTGATCGAACGTCCATTTGGTCAGTGAGTGATGGGGTTGTGCTTAATATCGAACCTATGGCTAGCCAAATGTTCAAAATGTTCACAAGAGTGTCTCGTCTTGAAAGGTGAGTGGAATTGGAGAGGGTGAGAGAGTGTGTGTGTGTGTGTGTGTGTGTGTGTGTGTGTGTGTGTGTGTGTGTGTGTGTGTGTGTATGTGTGTGTGTGGCTGTGCACGCGTGCATACGTGTGTGTATGTGTGACAGCCAGAGTTAGTGTTAGGGATAGGTGGGGCTGTACGTTTTATTTGTTTGTGTGTGAGTAGGTGTATCTTAGGGTAAGGCAAGGGGGCACATGTAACCTTTAACTCTTATTTGCAGAAACCAAAAGTCAGTGTTTTAATGTTTTATATATATATATATATATATATATATATATATATATATATATAGGCACACTTTGTAATTTCAAATTCTCAAAACCTCGAACATCGGAATCCCGGCATCCAGATGTTCGATGTTTTGAAATCTCAAAGCTAAACAATTGCGATCACCCAACAGTGCAGAACGGTAACTTTACCAATCTCTTCATTGTAGTGCAATCTCGGAGTTGGTATATTTAAGTAGCAGGGGTTGTGGGGTGGTGAAGCCTTCCATTTGGGAGGGGTGCAGGGGGGATTGCCCCCTGAAGAAACGTGATGTCTAACTTTTTTTGTTTTATTTTTTTTTTATTTTTTTTTGCATTTCAAGATTTCAAAACCTCGAACATCTAAACGTCAGGATTCTGATGTTCAAGGTTTTTTAATTTTCGAAATTATAAAGTGGATATATATATATATATATATATATATATATATATATATATATATATATATATATATATATATACAATTTGTCCAAGACCCAAACTAGTATGTTGTATTTCTCAGAAATAAATAGTAACCTCTGTCTTAGTCTGTTTATTTAAAAGATGTTTATTAGTTAGTTACGGCACATTGCAGTTTCATTAGTATTAAGTGACTAATAAATCATGTGTTTGAAAGAAATGTAATTTATTTAAAGGGGAGGTTTTGGTTATTATCTAAGATGTAATCCAGACATTATATGAATCATTCTAAGAGATGTCATTTTATTAATTGTCTATTTGTATAATTGATGTAATTGGTTTTAATTGGTGTGTGTATATAATGGCACTATGGGTAGCAGCAATTGATCTGAAGAAGCTCATTTTGTGAGTGAAAGCGCTCATCAGCTGCAGCATTTTATGTTTTATGGTTGTCGATACAGTTTATGTGGATTAAAGCCTTCGTATACAGCTAGTGGTCCTGGTGTTTGATCTGCTGTGCTCCTGACTCTACATTACTTTTGGTTGACATTTATCACATTTTTTGGTGTCTGGGAGCACTTATCTACCAAAGGCACATCTTGTCTATTTTTACTTTTTATCTATTTTATCGTGCCCTGGTAGGAGTAGATTGGACAGTGTAACAACGGTTATACTATTGCCTTTTTATTTTTAATTCTTATATATCGTATTTTCTGCATTTATATATATGTTAACAATGCATAAAGAGACAACTGCCGTTGATATAGAGCTTGACTATGAGCCCCGGGGTGTAGACCTGGGCTCGTCAGCTCTATTGGTGAAGAGATTTGAGCAGCAATTGCAATGTTCCAGGGTTGCATCCTGGCAACTCAGTGATCCGATGCGTAGTGATGACGACACTGCGCCAATCGTGGACTTGGAGAGGTTACAACATATGCTGGAGAAATTAGAGAAGGATTTTGGGCGCCTGAAAAGGCTACAAACTCAAAGACTACATTTTCAATATTGTTTAGAGCACCGGATAGTGCCAAGGGGTCTCCGAGTCTTCAACATGCCGAACCAGGGAGACCAACATCCGGAATTAATGAAGAGGTGGCAGATGATCAACCTGGACGTCAGCAGGCAGTATATGCAACTGCTGATAGACTATTTTTTGCCGGAGGAGGAGGACCTAACTACGAGCATAAAACAACAAAGGTCGGACATTTTTTCTGCTTATTCAGACTTACTGGTTATGCCTCTGTTTGAGAGTTTGCTGGATGGCGTCTCGGCGCTTGAACGCAAACTTCTCCAACAGAAGCAGAATAAAATAAGACGTGACCACAAAGATTTTTCGATGGGTCACGTCTTTATATGGCCAAGGTATGGCGAAAGGGAAGTAGCTGGAGTTGCGGAGGGGAATGCGTTGAGTAATGACGCCAGTAGGACTGGCAATAATATAACTGTTACTGCTACCAATACCAATACAACCACTAAGGGAAGTGTTGATTCTAGCTCCACTTCTATAGGTAATACTGTTAAGCATGATAATACAAGAGGATCGTTTAATAATATTAATAATGTGTTCCACAAATCACCTAATAGCGTATCAGGTAGATCAGCGGTTGTGTCTGTAGACACAGATGATGTTATTAGTATCATACACACAGACAGTGTCACATCAGATAATATAAATACAACAGTAAATGAAGCTATAAATAATGATGCTATAAACAATGATGCTATACAGATGAATCTGTACCCTCAGGTTGAGGTTATGAACAAATCATTAAATCATGATGACAGAGTGG